>NC_025702.1:5731293-5744932 GCF_000633955.1 Camelina sativa | reverse complement strand
CCATTCCTACTAAACCTTGGACTGATCTATCAATGGATTTTGTGCTAGGACTGCCTATAACCAAGAGAGGTAGAGATTCTGTCTTTGTGGTTGTTGATAGATTTTCTAAGATGGCACACTTCATTCCATGTCACAAAATTGATGATGCTTTAAACGTTGCTGATTTGTTCTTTAGAGAAGTTGTTCGATTGCATGGCATGCCTAGAACTATTGTTTCTGATAGAGATTCTAAGTTCTTAAGCTATTTCTGAAAAACTTTGTGGTCTAAGTTAGGGACTAAATTTTTGTTTTCAACAACTTGTCATCCTCAAACTGATGGACAAACTGAAGTAGTGAATAGAACTTGGTCTACACTTTTGCGTGCTATCATTAAGAAGAACATCAAATCTTGGGAAGATTGTTTGCCTCATGTTGAGTTTGCACATAATCATTCGGTTCATTCTGCTACTAAGTATTCCCCTTTCCAAATTGTTAATGGTTTAACCCTTTAACACCTTTGGATCTAATTCCTTTACCTTTGAGTGAAAGAGTTAGTATGGATGGGAAAAAGAAATCTGAACTTGTCAAGCAGATTCATGAGAAAGCACGACTCAACGTTGAAGCAAGGACCAAGCAGTATGATAAGCAAGCAAACAAAGGAAAACGACAGCTGGTTTTCAAAGTGGGAGATCTAGTTTGGATACACTTGAGAAAGGAACGTTTCCCAGCTGAAAAAGAGTCTAAACTAATGCCAATGGTCGATGATCCATTCAAAGTGTTGACGAAAATCAGTGACAATGCTTACAAGCTTGATTTGTAAGGTAAGTACAAAGTGAGTTCTATTTTTAATTCTGATTTGGCTCCATTTGTTGCAGATGGTCCAGATTTGAGGACAAATCCTTTTGAAGAGGAGGGGCATGATATGATAATGGGAAGCAATGAGGATGATCAAGTGGAAGTTGAGCTTGTTCCTAAGGATATTATGCTTGTACCCGTTGGACCAATGACAAGGGCAAGGACCAAACAGCTTGTTGGAGCTGCTCAGTTGATATTTGAAGATATTTGGAGCAAAGAGAACATGGGAAATTGTATTGGGGATGATATCTATCAAGTCCAGCCCACTTTGAGTCTAATACAAGCCCAAGAAAGCCCAAAATAATCACTTTATTTTGTGGTCTAAGAAGAGTGACGAAAATAAGAGATACATGCACCAAAAGTCACTTTAGAGAAAGGAAACATGCACCAAGAGTTTGGTCTTCATTCAACTTAGTATCTTTAATGTTTTTAGTTTCAAGAATCAATACTTGGCTATATGACCAAGTTTTCTATCTCTTTATAAACACATGTAATCTCATTTGAGAAAAAATTTCAATCAAGAAGTCTTTTATCTTTTATTTGAGAGTGGTAAACTCCCTTTGTTCCTTTGGAACTTGTTCTTTCTCCTTGGTGGGTTACATCAAAGAATTTTCGGTATATCAAATGATTCCACATCACTTGTCGTTGCCATTCACTAGCTGAGGATTGAAGAGTCGTTACAAGAGAGTCTAGGGCACAAGGATTTTCGGGATTCGTCTAAAGCCTTGTCATCTGCCTTCGCGAAGCTTCTATCTAAAGTTCCACCGCCTTGCTTTGTTTGGTTTGTTTTAAGAGAGTTTGGGGCATAAGGATTTTCGAGTTTATCTCACGCCTGATCATCCAGCTTCGCGAGCCATCAGAGTTCTAGGATTATCAGTCTACCTACCTTAGAGCGTCGATTCCTTGGGAGAATCACATCAATGGCTGACCATGACAATTACGACATCCAAGTTCTTGGGGATCGATGTTTAAATCAAGCATCATTCTTGAGTGATCCTGAGATGTGATGTATTCATCTACATCATTAACCAGCGGCACTCGTAAATCCTCTTTTCCAAAAGAAAGATCTTGAAGTATAAAACCCTGCCTCGGGTCGTGCGTCCTCAATTCTTCAGCTAATTTCCAGTTTGCATAACCAGAACTAGATTGGTTTGGTTTCCTCACCATTTGAAACTTGAACTCTTTATGCCCGGTTTTTCCGATCACAGGATACGTCTCAGAAACTAGATAAAGACCATCGTAAATGTATACCTTACTAGTTTCATCATTGGGGTCGCCTCTGCCTCGGATGACTCTAACGTCATTTCCTATTCTTCTACTGGTATCTAGTGCAAGGTTTCCTCTGTCCATAGTTTGATCAAGAGGTAAACTGTTCTTATCCGCTCCACCATATCCAAAATAAATCAAGCATTCAAGATCTTCGGTTTCATCATCGTATTGTCCTGATGTAAGCACACTTGCTGCAAGAGGTTCTACTGTGCCATCATCAGTCGTCATATAATCAATGCCGCCAACCGTTTGTTTGTGAAGACCGACTAAGCACATTTCACCCCAGTAATAAAAAATATCACCTACTTGTACTCCAGAAACAAGACCAATCCTCCTTCTCATATTAGTTTGGACCCCCATAGTCCTACAATTAACTTTCGCTGTTGTAAGGATGTCTCTTTGGAGGTGTAGTTGGAAAAATCTCCGTCTTACCGCGTCCAACCGCTTCAAAACCAACTCAACTATCTTCTGGTTTCCGGTTTCCCTTTATGCTTTGGTTATCCCTGAATCAAGTTTCGGGGAGAGAGAACCTTTCTGTTTTTGGGATCTTCTGTTTTTGGCTTCTCCAACGGGGTCCTCAAGTTTTTGGAACCCTTTGGTCGACCACGTCCTTGTTTTTTTGGAGCAGTACTTGGACCATTACCATTGGAGTAGTTGTTGAAGTCATCAGATGGTCTAATGGTTCGTAGTGGTGTGACATCTAGAGGAAGAAGGCCGGAGTCCACTCACTATTAGTCCTCCGTAAAACTAAGATTTATGGGAACCTTCAAATAATAAACAACTATGTAGCACTCGATGATGCACTCAAGTTTTTTTTTTTTAATCACTCAAAGGTAAAATGTATTTGGAGACTCGATTCCGAGACTTGAAATTATTCTTATCAAACAACAAAAAAAAGAACGACTTGAGCTGATGTAAAAGGAGATGTTTAAAACTATTGTATGACGATATTCAAACCACATATTATAAGTCAATTGCATAATTCTATAGTGACGGCATCCCCTGGATTAAGAAGAACTCTTTAATCAAATTGGAGTCTTCACAAACAATGGGACAGAGAAAACATATATCGTGTAGAAATATCATACACATAAATATAAATATAATTTCATTATGACATCAACAAGAACAAAAAAAATAAAAATTAGAAAATTATCTTACTCTGATCTTTCCTCTCAACAAATTAATCAAATAAAATAAAACATAAAATAATCATAGCTTGAATATAAAATTAAAGTTATATATATATATATATAATCTTCAACAAAAATTGTATATAAAACAGTTAAATAGTGACACTGCAAATCAAATCAGCATAATATACATTTACAATCAAAGAAATGAGATAGATGGTTTACAAAAACAAGTAGCAAAGAAGGGATAACAGGAAACAAACGGAAAGGAGAAAGTTAAGAATGAAAAATGGTTGAAGTAGCATACATAAATTTTTGTTTGGATATGTGAAATTGTGGTAGATAGAAAGGTAATCCTCTATTTATAATCATATAATGATATGGATTAATAACCGTCAGATGAATCTCCACCGTAGACATCAAGATTTAGTCATTAAAAAGTCCTAAATTTTTTTCTATTCAATGTATTCAAGATTATCCATTAATCTTTTGACTAATTTTTGAAAAACATAATTAACATAAATGTGAAATATTATTATTTTCTATTTTACATAATATTTTCTACATACGTATGGTTTATTCAACTATTTTAAGAAAAAAAAAAGTTGAATTGGTTGAATCAACATGCACCCATAAATATTGAATCATACATTTTTAAATGTTTGGTCATTTAAATTTGAATATGACTTCAGAAGAGATTTTCATTTGAATATGAAATATTATCTTATAAAAACCTTTAATTACTATTCAGACAAAAATTTTATTTCGAACACAAATTTTAAAAAATATATGTATATATATATATATATCACATTATACTTAAACGTTATACTCTTTTAAAAATTCAAATCTGATAAAAATCATGAATTTATATTTAAACGTTATACTATTTTTCTTTCTCTTCTTCGTCAGATTCCTCACGTTCTTCCACTGAATAATTATTCAAAATATACTTTTTTAGACTACCACACAACTTGTTAACCAATCAAACTCCACTACCAAAATCATTGCCCCTTTTCTTGTTAAATTTGTGGAATTCATGAAAACCAACATAGTCACCAAATGCACTCAATTATTGATACTTTCACCGTATACTTACTCAGTTTTAGATTCGTACATATTGAAACTTCTCAAATCAAAATCTTTTATACTACAAAATTGTAAATTCTTAAACCAAAATCTTTAATACTACAAAATTATAAATTACTTGGAAAGAAAGTAATATGAACAAATGTATAGCTAAAATTGTGTGCTTGTCGTCGATTCTACTTTCTTAGACCCAGAAATACTGAAAGAATATCAAATCATCTATAAAGTCATACACAAAAACATGTATTAAGGCTCATAAGATATAAAAAGGGAGATAAATAAGATATTTTCAAGATATTTGAAGATTTAATATATAATATTTACTAATACTTAAACTTTTAAATTTTTAGTAGAGTTTAAATATTTATAATATTTTACACTTTAGATGTAGTTTAAATATTTATAACATTTTTATTTTTTAGAGTTAAATATTAATTATACTTCAACTTTTGATAATATTTTAAACTTTCTATGGAAGTATTTATAGAATTTTTAAAGCTTTCTAGGAGTGTAGATTTGTCGGTTTAGAGTCATAAACTTCTTTGGCAAAGGTGAGTGCAGGACCATGGCTTATCTAAGCTCGAGATTTCTCTATTTTCGTGTTTATGTGTTATATAGATGATTGGTTGGCTTGTTTGAGCGTTTTTGTGTTACTTGGGGCTTTGTGAGTCTTCTCTGTGGCTGTGAATCGTGTTTTGATGGTTTAGGAACGAAGATCTGGCAAAGAGCTTCGGGGAAGACGAAGCTCGACATGTGCGTCGATCGATGCACTTTGTGTGTCGGTTTAGGCAACGCGAGGACGACGCGATTTGACCTAAGAGCATCGGTTGATGCCATGTGGAGGTGTCGATCGATGCAATTAGGGATTTTGTGTAATCTCGAGCATGCAACGGTCGATACAATGTTGGTCTAGGTCAATGCGGGTGAGTATTGCATCGGTCGATGCAATCCCTAGTTGGTGTCGGTCGATGCAGTTGTCCTGGTTTGTTTGTTGATAATTATTTTTTGGTTAGATTTACCTCAATTGCTTGTGTGTATAGCCCAATAGACGGGAGGATTGCCTCAGTGAGTGTTTATAATAATACTCACGCATCTCATATTTGTTGTGGTGAAGGTAAAGGTAAAGTGTGATCGTGGAATTCAGGCGATGAAGAGGAGGATGTTCTAGTGGCTCGTTGTTGTGTTGTCTGACTTATGTTAGGTTGCTAGAGTTGAGTAATTAGAATACTGCTAGGTTGATGGTTTGATGTTTTATGACTCTATTGGATTGAATCATTGATTGTTGGTCTATTATTTTATTGGTTATTAGTTTAATGGTATCTTTTGGTTATTTTCGCTATTTGGTGTGATTGTGGTTAGGTGGCTAGTGAGTTTGAGACCACTAGTTAAATAGTATTACATATTAAAAAAAAATGGATTTGGTCGTTTCTTCCTTTTATACAGCAGACACATAATAAAACATTTAATGTGGATAAAAGGAAAAAATCAAAGTGCAAAATGACAAATAGCTAAAAGATAAATTTTGTGGATAATAATTATTGTCTATCAAATTTAATAAAAAAAAATCAAATTTATGTTTGTCAATACAACTTGGGAGAGACTTGTCTCATATGTAAGAGTATTAAAGTTATCCATCGAAAATTTCAATGTTGTCGACCAAAAATTTCATTGTTGTGGATTTCTATATTGGTGGGCAAGATTTTTTTTTCTGCTAGAATTGTTTATATACATAGGATGTAAACTTGTCCACCACTAAAAAAACGGTCAATCGATTTCGGTGGGAGAAACATGTCTATGAATAAATAATAGATATTTGTCTATCAAAGTATAACACCTTGTCTACCGCGCGTTATATACATGAATAAGATAATAGACAATTTCAACACTCCAAAATTTAAGAAAATAATAAATAATTTTAACATAATTATTCCCAACAATTTATTTACTAGGGAGAACTCATATAACTTATTTAATTTGTAAGAGTATGAAAGTTGTCCACCGAAAATTTTAATGTTGTCTAGCAAAAACTTCAATATTGTGCATTTTCATATGCGTGGACTAAATTTATTTTTTTCTACAATTGTCTATATATATAGTGTAAACTTGTTTACCTTAATATTTAAAATTCCAGAGAAATTAACGAAGTTGTAATAAAAAACAAAGGTGAAGAAGTAGAGAAAGAAAAGAAAAGTGAAAAAAACAAAAAGTGTCAGAGAATTAAGAAAGAAAAAGACAAATGTGAGATGAGAGAGAAAGAGAATGAATAAAATAACAAATGTTTTTGGCTAAGGATATTATAGTCATTTTATTTAATACTTATGGTATTTTAGAAAAGAGTTTTGAGATGTGGTATTTTAGAAACTATAGTGATAAAGATGTGGTAGAATTGTTAGATTACTCAAAGTAAAATACATCAAATTGCAGCTCACAACTCTGAGGGCATTATCTTCTTCTTAAGTAGCCCTCGTGGTAGAGGAAAAAAATAGTTTTAACATGTGGTAAAATTGAAAAGTTTGTTAGCAAATGTAGTACTTTTGGCTAAATTCCATTTCTTTATTTGTGAAAATATATTAGATTTTATATTATTTTATTTGACATTAAAGATTCTAAATATAGATTTAGATATATACAAAAAATTAGGATGGATACTATGATGTAATTATCATTAAAAAAAAAGTAATGATTGAAATGATGAGAGAATATACATCAAGACTTTGATGGTATGAATCCTTTAAAATTAAACAACAAGTTTGGAGGGTTATTGGTTTGATACTTTGATCCATTTTGCTGAATATCTCTATCTTTTCTCGGAATCGATGTTTTAAGTATTTTATCCTTTATAGATTTTGACGATGAACTTAAAGACTGATATCCAATTTAAAATCGAACCGATTCACTCATCTATCCTGGTTTGGTCTATAAAATATATTTTTAATCCTTTTTATTGTTAACAAAAATTATAAAAATATAGAAATAATTAAAATTACTAAGAATAAATTAAAAATAATTAGGTGGAATTAAACATCATAATTTAAAATTAAGATATTTTAAAAAAACCTAAACTCGTAACCCAAAAAATCTTATCTTATTTTCTCTCTTCCAAGCTCTACCACCTCCTTTCTTCCTCTTCTTTTGTGAATTTTCTTTATTTCTTATCATAGTTTTCTTCTTTTTTAATATTTGATTATTTTAATTTTCTCGTCATTTCTATTCCAAGTTCAAAACATTGTTTAACATTCATGAAACGAATCAACCAAAAAAATCCAGGAAATATAATTGTGTAAATCTTTCACAAATAAATATAGAGTTTCAGAGGGTTAGTGGTTTGATCAATTTTACCAAATTTTTCTATGTTTATTGGTGTTTAGGTATCATATCTTCCATAAATTATGAAAATGAACCTAAAAACTGATATCCGATTTCCAGTTCAATCATCTACTCAGGTTTGGTTTACAAAAGACGGTTTTCAAGTAATATTAGATTTTATTTTCTTTAATTTTTTATGTGAAAATAGTAGATTATATATATATATATTATGATAAAATATTTTAGGTGTAGGTTTAGGTATATTTATGAAAGATATGATAGATTCTATTATGTAATTTTTGTAAAAATAAAATATATAGTTTAATGATTGAAATTGTGAAATTTACATGGGACACATAAATTAAAAATAATTGAGTGGAATTAAATATTTTCATAAAAAATTAAGATATTTTAAAGGAAACCCTAGACTCTTAATCCCAACAATATTCTCATTTCTCTCTTTTACAAGCGCCACCACCTTTCTTTTTCCTCTTTTCTTTCGTTTTTTTTTGTGGTTTTCTTTTATTTCTCATCATTATATTTTTTCTTCTATAATATTGATTATTTTAATCTTCAGATTAATCTGGTTTTCTTACATACATAGGTGAAAACGCTGATGTGGGCAATAAAGCGTATAATTGTGGCAAACAAGCTATAAGTTTTATTTACAAACTACTCTGATTTGATGAAAACTGTGTCTTTTTCTGCTGAGTGGCCAAGTTTTTCAACATAACTCAAAGAGATGCAGAGAGATAAGGGAGAATTCTTTACCTTTTCTTTACTTTTATTACTTTGTAAAGCTAATATCAAAGTAGATAATTTGACACGTAAAATACGTATTGAACCGCTGTTGAATTTATATAAAAACAATGTTTTTTAAAATTGACTCGTTTGAGCTAATTTTATAAAGCTGTTGACAAAAAAGTGATTATTTTATTCTTCTCCTCATCTCTATTTTGAGTTCAAAACATTGTTTAAGCATTCATAAAAAAATCATCAAAAAGAAAAAAATTGGAAAAATAATGGTTTGAAACTTTTACAAATAAACACCACGTTTGGAGTGTTGTTAGTTAGATCCATTTTGCAGAATTTCTTTGTTTCTACTGAAGTTTTAGGTATTTTCTCTTCTATAAATTTTGACGATAAATTTAAAGACTAATACCCGATTTACAATTCAACCGGTTCACTCTACTTTCCCGGTTTGGTTTATAAAATGTTGTTTTTAATATCTTTTATAATCAACAAAAATTATAAAAATATAGGAACAGTTATAATTGCTAAGCATAATTTTAAAATAATTAGGTGGAACTAAATATTTTAATAAAAAATAAGATTTTTTAAAGAAACCCCTAGACTCGTAATTCTAAAAAACTTATTTTTCTTCCGTCCGCCACCTCCCTTGTATGATTTTTCTTTATTTCTCATCATTTATTTTTTCTTCTTTAATATTTGATAATTTTATTCTTCTCGTCGTCTTTATTCCAAGTTCAAAACATTGTTTATCATTCATCGAATAAATCAGCAAAAAAAAATCAAAAAAGATAATGGTCTAAATTTTTCACAAATAAATGTATAGTTATTGAGGGTTGGTGGTTCGATCAATTTCACCGAATTTCTCTATTGTTACTGTTGTTTTAGATATCTTTTATTCTACATATTCTAACGGTGAACCTAAAACTGATATTCGATTTGCAATTGAATCGATTCAATCATCAAATCAGGTTTGGTTTACACAGTATGGTTAATTTTCAAGTAATAATATATTATATTATATGATATTTTATTTTTGTGAAAATATATTAGATTTTATATTTATTTATTTGATTTTAAAGATTCTAAGTGTAGATTTAGATAGATACAAAAGATTACAATAGATATTCTGATGTAATTATCCTACAAATAAAAAAAATGATTGAAATTGTGAGAAAAAAATATATCAAGACTTTGACCTGGAATATATTTTTCCTTGACTATTTAATGTGCATGGGAAAGAAGAATTTAAGAAGACGGAGAACAAGCAACTGAAAGCTAAAGGTGAAAGAGAGATTTCTCAAAAAACGTATTCAATCTCTCTTTTCCTTAAGTTTTTCTTTTCTTTTTTACTTTTTTTCTTCTCTGCAATTAAGTTTACCGTAATCACGTCTTCCTCCATTAATCCCTAAATCCTCTTAAGTATCTCACCTTCCTTTTTTTCCCTTCGTATTAATTTTTTTTTACAGATAAAAAAAGTACTATTTCTTAGTTTTATTCCTAATATATATATATATATATATATATATATATATATTTTCTCTTTTCTCTCTCTCTTTTTTTTTTTTTTAATTTGCATAGATTTTTTCAGCTTCCTTGGAGAGTCATAGGTCATCATGGACAAGAAGTTTCGTGTCAACACTAACGGCGAACGCGACATCTGGTCAACGGCGGAGGAGACTCCGGAAACGGCAACGTTTAGGCGAGGTGGGTCTCAGTCACAACCACCACAGATGCAGCAGCAGCCGTCGTCTCAGTTTCATCAACAGGAGAGTTCTCACCAGAGGGTTTCTAATGGTTTCTTGAATGATCTGCAAACCCTAGAATCCTCTTTTGGTGGCCTCTCTTTCTCTGATTCAACTGTTCGTCAGAACGGTCAACCGATGCCCCCTAATCGGTACAATCAGGTGATCAACGGCGGCGGTAGTGGCGTTGTTGGTGGTGGTGGTAATGGGTATCTGAGTGCTGGTTACTACCAGCGTGAAGGGATGCAGAGGTTTAATCAGATGCAGCAGAGACTGTCTGTTGAGAACGATTGTTCTAATCGATCGTCGTATGATACTTATGGGTTGCTTAACAATGGTATCATGAATGGAGTTTCTTATTCTTCAAGAAACCATGTCTCAGATCAGAACCCTTGGGATTACAGTAATGGTTTTGGGACTGGAATGAACAATTCTTGGATGGGTTATGGTTATAAACATGATCAGGCGTTGGCTATGGCGAACTGGAGGGAGCCGCCATCGATACTTTCGATGGCTAAAGATAAAGATTTGAGAGACCATCTGCTGATGCTTCTCTTGGGTCCTCAGGAGAGCGTTGATGTGATCTACAACGCTCTCTTTCCTCATCTCTTTGACTTGATGGTGGATTCTCATGCTAATGATGTCGTTAGGAGGCTTATGGACAAATGCAGCCCCGAACAGCTCATTCAGATTCTTGATATGGTTACTCAGTCCCAGTCTCAGTTTGTTAACCTATGCTTTGATCCACTCGGGTACACACTTCTGAATCTTTTTTTTGACCTTTGATATATGATTAATGCATTGTTTAGGGTGAACCTTTGTTTTTGTGATTGCTATAGTTTGTAACTAGTAATGTCTTTGTTTTGGAGATATCAGAACCAAGGCAATGCAATCGCTGGTGATTAATATAAGACTTCGTTGTGGGGAGGATCAAATTTTGCGCTTCCTGGGAGCTATAACCACGGTTGCACTTCCGTTGACAAGGAGCAGCAATGCTAAAGAAGTGATTCTGGAATGCTTTTGCCAGTTTACTTTCCTGCAGTGTAGGGTAAGCATCTCATTCGCAGTACGTAGTCTGCTTCAGTCTTGGAAGTATATTATGTTAGAGATGGTTGGTCCTTTGGTATGTGAATGTGAATGGATACTTCAAAATTTAAGTTGGTTAGTTATGAACCTTCTGTGGATAAACTTGAAATCTATTCATCTGATGAATCTTTGTTTCTGGTTGATCATAGAGTTGTTTAGTACTTTTGCTTACTAAGATGAGCCCTTCTTTATCAAGCTTCAAGTCACTTTCTTATACCATATAGTTGAAGAGAATCCACTGTAGCAGCTCAAGTAGATTAGTCGATTTGCTTGTTGTCGGTTAAATTTTGCAATGTCTGTTTTATTCAGGTTCAAGATTTGTTATAGAAGTCATGACTGAAACGTATCCTAGAATCTGCAGTATTGTCTAACCTTAGTAACTTTATTTCTTGTGGTACAAGTAAAATGAGCCATGGTAGACCCTGGATCATATTTTCCTATGCTAAGTATTCTTGAGGAAATTGACACTTTTTCTTCTCCATCTGTGTTTTGTCTTTTATCCTTCGCAGCATCTTGTTGAAGTTGTAGCTGGACATTGTTACCAGATAGCGATTGATCAACACGGCTGCTGCCTGATTCAGCAATGTTTTAGCAATAAACGTCCGATGCCTTTTCAAATAAGGCAGCGTTTTATTAACGAGATAATCACTCATGCGTTGAAACTCTGCTTGAACTGCTACGGGTAAGCATTAGATGATGAATGATACACAAATCTTCGTTAGTGTTTATTACTCACAAGTATGTTTTCCTTTCAGAAACTACGTGGTACAGTATGTCGTGGAGCTGGAAAACCAACAGGTGACAGAAGCGCTCGTGGTACAGCTGTTAGGGAGCTATGCATACCTCGCCCGTAACAAATATGGAAGTCATGCTGTCCAGAAGTTGCTGCAGCTAAAGAGTATCAACACTAGGTTGATCGTAAATGACTTGGTTCAAGAGATTGATACACTTCTTCTCGACCCGTTTGGGAACTATGTCATTCAAACCGCATGGTTTGTCTCTAAGGTAAAGGCCGCGTGTGCTTATACGTTTGTCTAAAACATTGGTCTCTGCTTAGAGGGTTGGCGAAGATAATGAGGAATCTTGTTTGGTGTGTTTGCAGGATGATGTGCGCCAAATGTTGAGGTGGCATATTGAGCGTAATATTCGGTTGATGAGGTGTAACAAGTTTGGGAACAAGATTCTGGAGAGGCTCAATATCTAGAGGAGAGAGGAGGAGCCCCATTGGTAGAAAAGAGAAACAATGTTGTTTGGTGTTTGTTAGTTGGCTTTGGTGTTGTTAGCTTTCTCTGTTTTGATTGATTCAGATTTTGTGTTGTTGCTGGTTACTAGTATTTGATTAGCCGTTGTTGATGTTTTCTAGGTGAGAGTGTTCTCTGTGGGTGTTTTCTTTTACTTTAACGTTTTGTTAAATCATAGGATAATTGTTAGACACAGCACCAAAAAACACACACCATGTCTTGTCTGTTTGAGATTTATGTGTGTTTTGTGTTGTGTTCTGAACTTTTTCTCTATGTAAAACTCTGAACTATTCTTTATTTTAGAGTCGTGATGTTTGTTGTCTTTTTTCTTCTTCTTTTCCATTATTGCTTACTTTGGTCAAAGCTCTTTGACTATCTCTGTTTCTGCTTGGTCCTAATTAGAGTGATACGTACTTTATATGTTCTGATGAAATTTTTAATTTCTATTCCAATGATTGAGCATTTTTTCTTTTTTGGAATATAAAACTTGGTTCAAATTGGAGTCATCCGTGGGCTTTTTATTAACATCATAATAAATATTGTGGGTTTTTTTCGTAAAATACAATGAGGCTGCTTTTGCTCTTTTATTATTTAGTGCTATAAATGTCAACTCTATAAAGAAAAAAAGTGATTATTGAGCTTTTACAAAAAACCGGACTGGTCGGCTGAACCGGTTGAACCATGAATCGGATACCAGTTTGCTTTGGTTGGCCAAAAAAACCCATGAAAAAACAAAACCTTAAAAGCGAATCACATTATTGTGGACCTTGTTGGTATATTGTAATTTACAGTCCAACCTTCATGTCCTGTGAACCTCTAACGTAAATGTGACAGCAGTGTGGTGGTCAATGTGAGTGTGGAGTGAAGAGGATGGTTTATCCATTTGGAATCCTCAAAATGAACGACATCAGTGCGGAAGTTAAGGAGAAGGGCACTTAGAATTGAGGCCCATTTGGAGAGGAGAACCCTTAACCCTTTACCTGCTTGTTCGCGTTTGGGCTCTCTCCCATATCATGACATGACTGACAACAATGAGGTTTCACAAAGGTTGCATATAAAAGTTCATTGATATGATTAAGGCGTCCTGTCCTGTGATAAACCAACACAAATTTGGTTTTGTATTGTAGTAAGTAAGATTTGTTGTAGTCATTAACTCGCTCTAAAGCAGGTAAAGGAGTTGTGATCG
>NC_025702.1:5718976-5730456 GCF_000633955.1 Camelina sativa | reverse complement strand
CAATAAACGTCCGATGCCTTTTCAAATAAGGCAGCGTTTTATTAACGAGATAATCACTCATGCGTTGAAACTCTGCTTGAACTGCTACGGGTAAGCATTAGATGATGAATGATACACAAATCTTCGTTAGTGTTTATTACTCACAAGTATGTTTTCCTTTCAGAAACTACGTGGTACAGTATGTCGTGGAGCTGGAAAACCAACAGGTGACAGAAGCGCTCGTGGTACAGCTGTTAGGGAGCTATGCATACCTCGCCCGTAACAAATATGGAAGTCATGCTGTCCAGAAGTTGCTGCAGCTAAAGAGTATCAACACTAGGTTGATCGTAAATGACTTGGTTCAAGAGATTGATACACTTCTTCTCGACCCGTTTGGGAACTATGTCATTCAAACCGCATGGTTTGTCTCTAAGGTAAAGGCCGCGTGTGCTTATACGTTTGTCTAAAACATTGGTCTCTGCTTAGAGGGTTGGCGAAGATAATGAGGAATCTTGTTTGGTGTGTTTGCAGGATGATGTGCGCCAAATGTTGAGGTGGCATATTGAGCGTAATATTCGGTTGATGAGGTGTAACAAGTTTGGGAACAAGATTCTGGAGAGGCTCAATATCTAGAGGAGAGAGGAGGAGCCCCATTGGTAGAAAAGAGAAACAATGTTGTTTGGTGTTTGTTAGTTGGCTTTGGTGTTGTTAGCTTTCTCTGTTTTGATTGATTCAGATTTTGTGTTGTTGCTGGTTACTAGTATTTGATTAGCCGTTGTTGATGTTTTCTAGGTGAGAGTGTTCTCTGTGGGTGTTTTCTTTTACTTTAACGTTTTGTTAAATCATAGGATAATTGTTAGACACAGCACCAAAAAACACACACCATGTCTTGTCTGTTTGAGATTTATGTGTGTTTTGTGTTGTGTTCTGAACTTTTTCTCTATGTAAAACTCTGAACTATTCTTTATTTTAGAGTCGTGATGTTTGTTGTCTTTTTTCTTCTTCTTTTCCATTATTGCTTACTTTGGTCAAAGCTCTTTGACTATCTCTGTTTCTGCTTGGTCCTAATTAGAGTGATACGTACTTTATATGTTCTGATGAAATTTTTAATTTCTATTCCAATGATTGAGCATTTTTTCTTTTTTGGAATATAAAACTTGGTTCAAATTGGAGTCATCCGTGGGCTTTTTATTAACATCATAATAAATATTGTGGGTTTTTTTCGTAAAATACAATGAGGCTGCTTTTGCTCTTTTATTATTTAGTGCTATAAATGTCAACTCTATAAAGAAAAAAAGTGATTATTGAGCTTTTACAAAAAACCGGACTGGTCGGCTGAACCGGTTGAACCATGAATCGGATACCAGTTTGCTTTGGTTGGCCAAAAAAACCCATGAAAAAACAAAACCTTAAAAGCGAATCACATTATTGTGGACCTTGTTGGTATATTGTAATTTACAGTCCAACCTTCATGTCCTGTGAACCTCTAACGTAAATGTGACAGCAGTGTGGTGGTCAATGTGAGTGTGGAGTGAAGAGGATGGTTTATCCATTTGGAATCCTCAAAATGAACGACATCAGTGCGGAAGTTAAGGAGAAGGGCACTTAGAATTGAGGCCCATTTGGAGAGGAGAACCCTTAACCCTTTACCTGCTTGTTCGCGTTTGGGCTCTCTCCCATATCATGACATGACTGACAACAATGAGGTTTCACAAAGGTTGCATATAAAAGTTCATTGATATGATTAAGGCGTCCTGTCCTGTGATAAACCAACACAAATTTGGTTTTGTATTGTAGTAAGTAAGATTTGTTGTAGTCATTAACTCGCTCTAAAGCAGGTAAAGGAGTTGTGATCGTTGACTTTAACAGACTTACTAAATCGCCACGTGTCAGTACGTTATTCGTTTTCAGAGTCACAAAACTAGAAAATAATAAAGAAGAGAAACCATTTCATTCTCTCGCTCTCTTCTCTTTTTTCATTTTGTCTCGACGACGGAGCCACGGTGGAGTTGACTCCGCTTAAACCCCCTCCGTCGCCACCGGCGTTCTTCAATTTAAATCCCAATCCACTGATCTCCTCAATCCACCACTCATGGATCGACCTTCGCTCCTCCTCATCCCCCTTCTCTTCATCACCACCGTCATCTCTATATTCGTCTTCGATCTGACCACCGCCGATGAGCTCGATTTAACAGCCGAATCGCCTATGATTTTCCCGCTTAGCTACTCCTCTTTGCCTCCGCGAGTGGAGGATATTCGCCGCCGTCGTCTCCATCAATCTCAGCTCCCTAACGCGCACATGAAACTCTACGATGACCTCCTCTCTAACGGGTTCGTCTTTTTCTCGATTTTTTGTTACCAATTTAGTCCTATAGTGTAAAAATCTAGGTTTATGACTCATCCTTTGTACAGCTACTACACTACACGATTATGGATTGGAACACCACCACAAGAGTTTGCTTTGATTGTAGATACTGGTAGTACTGTTACTTACGTTCCTTGCTCCACTTGTAAACAGTGTGGGAAGCATCAGGTGAAATTAAGTTTCCTAAAATCTTGTGGTTTGTGTGATTAGGCTTGGTTTGTAGTTTTCATTTGCCCTGAGGGATTTTGTTTTATAACTGTTTACAGGATCCGAAGTTTCAACCTGAGTTATCTAGTAGTTACCAGGCTTTGAAATGTAATCCTGACTGTAATTGTGATGATGAAGGGAAATTATGTGTTTACGAAAGACGGTATGCTGAGATGAGTTCGAGTAGTGGGGTTTTAAGTGAGGATTTGATATCTTTTGGTAACGAGAGTCAGCTTTCTCCGCAACGTGCTGTTTTTGGATGTGAGAATGTGGAAACTGGCGATCTTTTTAGCCAACGTGCTGATGGTATAATGGGGTTAGGTCGTGGTAAGCTTAGTGTTGTAGATCAGCTTGTTGATAAGGGTGTTATCGAGGATACTTTTTCGTTGTGTTATGGAGGCATGGAAGTTGGGGGGGGTGCTATGGTACTTGGTAAAATATATCCTCCAGCTGGGATGGTGTTTTCTCATTCGGATCCTTTCCGCAGGTAGAGTAACTTCATAATATTTGCAGTTCGTTTGTATTTTGAGAGTAGATTTCGAGCTTCTCACAACATCACTGTAGTTTCGGGTGTTTGCAGTCCGTATTATAACATTGACCTGAAACAAATGCATGTTGCTGGCAAGTCTCTAAAGCTAAACCCAAAGGTCTTTAATGGAAAGCATGGAACCGTTTTGGATAGTGGAACAACATATGCTTATTTCCCCAAGGAAGCGTTTATAGCCATTAAGGCTGCGGTAAGATATTTTAAGTCGTATAAATGTTTGCTCATCATCTCTCTGCTCTTTCCTCTTTACGAGTCTCTGTTCTGTATGTCTCCTACACAACATATGCTTGTTTTGGTCTCTGAAGCATTGGTTAAGAGATTCCTGTTTATGTTATTTTGTATCAGAGTATACTAGCACATGCATCACAATTACAATCTGTCAGACATTAAGAACTTAATGAGTTGCTGGAGCTATGTAAAATATTCCTGTCATGCCTAATGGATGACCTTCAACAAAAGATTGTGCTATTTGAGCTTATAGTGTAATTTGTATGAGACAAATGCTGATGTTTCCTCCTTATTGTAATCGCATGTGATTATGTGGTATTGCAGGTCATTAAGGAAATTCCATCTCTGAAACGGATCCATGGTCCAGACCCAAATTATGATGATGTTTGTTTCTCTGGCGCTGGAAGGTTTGTTAAACAACAGTATCACAGAATTTCAAATTTTATATCTTGTCTAAGGATACTATCTTTGGATACCAATCAGGGATGTGGCTGAGATACACAATTTTTTCCCTGAGATCGCTATGGAATTTGGAAATGGTCAGAACCTGATTCTTTCTCCTGAGAACTACTTATTCAGGGTAATAATTGGTAAAGTAAATTTGGCTAATCTTTTTCATATAATTACTTGTTTGATCCTTCAGCCAAGTATTAACAGTTTCCATTTGTCTTCTTGACGTGCTTATAGCACACTAAAGTTAGAGGCGCATACTGCCTTGGCATATTTCCTGATAGAGACTCAACAACACTCCTAGGAGGTACTGCATGCAGAATCGATTTACATATCTTGCATGCACTCCCATTTTCCATGAAAGCATTTTATCATGTAGGCTTTAGTGCCAAGGCAGACCATGTGTTTTCCTGTCTTTTCAAGTCAACTTCAGTTTCTGTGTTGATCTTGCTTTCATTTGACGCATATAAAGTTGGTACATCTGACATTGTGATCAGGAATTGTTGTCCGCAATACGCTTGTCACTTATGATCGTGAGAATGATAAGCTCGGGTTTCTGAAGACCAACTGTTCTGATCTATGGAGAAGGCTTGCGGCACCAGATTCCCCTGCGCCTACTTCACCAGTTTCCCAAAATAAAACTTCTAGTATTTCTCCAAGTCCCGCTACAAGCGAGTCTTCTACCACTGATCTTCCAGGTAGTTTAGCCTTGTATGTCTCTATGTTACTCGTCGCTGTCGTAGTCGCAGTCGTTGGTCGCTAGCCACTGCAAACGAGTAGGACCTATATCTGTCATTGTATGTATTGAGAAAATTATTCAGAAGTTTGCTGAATCGAAACATTTCTTGGACACGCCATTTTTTCTAAATTCTTTTGGAAGACTATCCACCTTGAAAGTCTGGTTTTCTGGTGATGAATAATTGCAATTACTCCTAAAATAAGTTAGTCGTTATAAACCAGAGCCTCATCAACATCATCCATATCACTGTCATTTAATTTTCTGTTTTGGCGTTAACTTGTTTGGCTATATCTTATGAACATGTAGGTGTTTTCCGAGTTGGAGTTATCACCTTCGAAGTGTCAATTAGCGTGAATAATTCTTCACAGAAGCCTGAGTTCTCAGAGATGGCTGATTTCATTGCCCATGAGTTAGACATTAAAAGTTCACAGGCATGGTTCTAAACATTCGTTTGACTAGTTTCTCTTTGTCTGAGGTGCTTTCGTTGTGATTAAATCGTCCCAATGGCTATTCTTTCTTTTTGTTAGGTTCACTTGCTGAATATCTCGTCCAGGGGAAATGAGTATCGCCTGAAATGGGGAATCTTTCCCGCACAATCATCTGAGTACATTTCCAATACTACGGCATTGGTAGTTTTCTTTTTCCTTACAAACGATGATGGTTTAAGTATCTTCATACGCAGATAAAAAGATGTGAGTTGTACTTTGTACGTGATTGCAGAACATAATGCTGCTTCTGAAGGAAAACCGATTACGCCTACCTGGACAATTTGGAAGCTACAAGTTGCTAGAATGGAAGGCTGAGCAAAAGCAGAAACAGTAAGTTTCATTGCTCTCATATCTGTCGTCACACTGGTTTAGTGGGTTTGATCTGTCTTATGGGTTTGTAGTGATGCTTTTGTCAGGAGCTGGTGGGAGACACACGTACTAGGGGTGGTTGCGGGGGTGGTGATATCATTGTTGGTTACTTCGGTGATGATCAAACTTGTATTGGTGTGGAGACGTAGAAAGCAAGAGGAAGCTACTTATGAGCCTGTAAGTGCTGCTGTTAAAGAACAAGAACTTCAGCCTCTCTCCTCTGATACATCTAATGCTTGAGCCTCCCCATCACTTATAGAGTTTCTATATCTCTCTCTTTCTTTATATATATTTTATATACGTTTGATAGAAAGATATTAAACACAGGAAACAAGATTCCTAATTAAAGACACTTTGATTTTAAGTAAATTGATGTAGTTATTACGTTATTTTTGATGTATAAGTTAAAGAAAGAAAATAGAGAAAAATGGTTGGAATGCTTTTTCGCTTCTTGCTTATTCTGATTTCGAGAGGTGTTTTGGTATTTGAAAGGTTTAGGACGTAAGGGTTTGTTTTGTGTGAGACAAAAGCTACTCAAGCTCATACTTCATCACTTAGGGTGTATTGATCTCACTATTTTGAGTTTTGATACGTTTCTGAATGATTTTATGATTTTGTGTAAAATTATCTGCAATCTCATTCAAGGCCTATAAAACTCTGATTATTTTTTCAAGGGTTTTGCCAAGTGATGATACACTCATTTTATCAAGAAGAGGAGCCGCTCTTATCTTCCTGAGAACAGAAGATCAGTTTGCCTTCTTTAGAAGGTTTTCGCATGTATCATTCACAATCCAGCCTAGGTTTTCTCTGTTACGACAATGGAAGAAATGCTACATTATGCAATCCGGTTTTAGGAAAGTGTATCGCCCTGCCAGAGTTTCCAGAGATTCCACTTGGTTGGACATGTAGTGATTGATTAATGAATGAATTCCTTTTGTGACAAAAACAAAAAAACTATGGTACATTTCTCTTTCGATATTTTTTTTATTATCTTACCAAATTGTTGAATGATTTTTTTATTTACGTCTCAAGTTGAGACTCTCAACCTCTATCTAAAGCCTTGTTTTCCAAAAGTCTTTCAAAAACTCGTGTAGAAATATGTAGGTGATGGTGTCAACCAACATTAGCCTCAAAAACGACTTTCAACTTCATCTCTTTGGTAAGAACTTTTATTTTGTTCCAAATTGTTCAAATACTTTCAAATAAGACTTATATCATAGGCCAAAACTTCTAAAAACCATGATATATCAGATATCATATTAAAAATATGGCTTAACTTATCCCAAAAGATAACTCAAAAATTTAAAAGCTACCACATTTTTTATATATTAACCAAAGATCTTTATTCCAACCAATGGGAGACATTAGACTCTTATAAGAACTCTTATAAAATTAGCAGACAAGGTGTTTCTGTTATGTGTTATGTTTTATCAATTTACAACTGGATTTTATATACAATGATACTAGTAGAAACTAGTGTACGTACTACAAAGTTACAAATTAAACCGTTCAATTTTTTTGAATTGTTTAATGGAAAACATTTGCATTTCGCTTTCTTATGCGGCCGCTAGATGTCATCACACTACTAGGCCACTTTAGTTCACTTTTGTATTAATAAACAAAAACCCACTTTGATCGTCATATCCACCTGGATCACATACAAAACCCTATTTTCCCTTTTTGTTTTTAACCTTCTTTAATCAGCAAGAACAGCCAAAAGATCAACAAAATCTCAGATCTTTCATGGACCACTTCCGTTGCAGTAGTACAAACAAGATGGCCAGGACCCACGTTGTTGTCGGTTCCAGACCGTGTTGCTTCATCTGTGCCATGGAGGAAAAAGACCCTTGTGTAAGAAAAGCATGGTTAGAGTTATCTCTGAGAGATTTGCACATGACAAGAGACGACACAGAGCTCGCTCTCACACTTAGTTTTATTTGGAGATACGCCATGGCCGACCCTGAGAACCCTGAGTTCCCGTCTCTTGGGGTCTTCGAGTGCATGACAAGGTTAATGAAGAAAGGTCTTGAGGATGTAGAATGGGTAATGACTGGCCAAAATGTGTATGTTCCTTACTATGCTGTTCATATCATTGGATCTTACACCATGAAGAAGCCTGAGTTTGCTGTAAAAGCTGTGGAGTCTGGAGTTATAGCTCCATTGCTTGAGCTTATGACTGGAAAGATGAGTTGGGTCGAGCAAAGAGTCGTTGTTAGGGCGTTAGGTCACTTGGCGAGCTACGAGAGGACGTTTGAGGCAGTGGCAGCTTACGAGAATGAAGTGGTGAGATTAGCCATGGAGATTGCAACGACATGTGTTGATGTTGTGTATGAAGAGTTTGTGAGTGTTCAAGCAAAAGAAGGAAGAGTGAGGTATCACTGTGACTTGCTTACTAGAGGACTTGGAGGGTTAGAGATGGAAGACCAAAAAGCTGAGGAATGGGCAAGTCAGCTCCAATGCTGGTCACTTCATTTACTCAATTGCTTTGCTTACAAGCAAAGGTCTATTTCTCTTATTTGCAACAAAAAATTTCTCAAGGAGCTTAGCCAAATGTGGGGTGGATTGGTTAACCACACGTCTCGTGCAGGCATCGGACTGATCCGGATTCTTTGTTATAGTAAACAAGGGCGAGCGCATGTCTCAGGATCAAGAGAAATGATATTGAGTCTATGCAACCTCTCTCGGTCTTCTGATGATTGGCAATACATGGGTATAGATTGTCTTTTGCTGCTTCTCAAAGACCAAGAAACAAGGTACAAAGTCATTGAGATGTCATTGTTTTATATAGTAGACCTAGTTGAGGTTAAAGCTCTTAACGTCAGACCAAACCTAGGAGATAGAATAACTAAGGTTCTTTTAATGCATTACAACACAAAGAAAGGTTGTCTCTACACTCAGAAAGTTCAAAAAGCCTTGAAAGAACTATGGAGGAACAAAGTAGAGAGGAGAAAGAGGGAGAAAAAGATGATGAGTGAGAATCAAGAATTGCTGGCAGAGACAAGTGTTGTTGTGAATTTGATTAAACAGCAAGCAAACCAATTGCTTTGTGTAGGAAACTTAGAGGGAGCTATTAGATGCTACAACGAAGCGATAGGCATATGCCCTTTGAAACTTAGGAGAAAGAGAATGAATCTATATAGCGACAGAGCAGATTGTTACTTACTCCTTGGAGATGTAGATGCGGCCATAAGTGATTGCACAAGAGCTCTTTGCTTGGCGGAACCAGTGAATTCGCATGGTAAAAGTCTTTGGACAAGATCAAGAGCTTATGACATCAAAGGGCTTTCAAGAGAAAGCTTGATGGACTGTATCATGTTTGTCAATGGCCGCTGCTTTCGTGGTAAAATCCCTTACTACGCTGCTCAAATGATCAGCAAACAGATGGAGGCTACGTGGCTGTTCGAAAAGGCTAGAGCAGCAAAGCTTAGCAGGTTGATGCTCAAGGAGAAAAATCACTTAACCGGTATATTGTCTTATACATATATGTATTAAAATAGGATTTTGGATGTCTTGATAACACTGTATTGTTTTTTTTCCCCTCTTAAGGCTTGTCGATGATCGCAGAAGAACCCGAGAAGAAGAAGAAGGAAGGAATGGTGATGGAAAGGAAGAAACCTGATCACTTACATTGAGCAATCTATTTAGCATCTCATTTGCTCCTCATTAGTTGTTTTCCTTTACATTTTAAATTAGACTGACTAGTACTTTTGTGATGGATTAGTATCTTTCTTTTTATTTCGAAACAATGTGAACTTGTTAACAAAAAAAAAATGAAAAACAAACACAAGAGCTGATTACAAAAAAAAAGCTTATGGCTAAGAAGTTGCAATGACCCAAGTTTTTTGGAAATGCTGGTTTTGAATGCCGCTTTTGAAATTTAAGCGTTACGGTGCTTGTATCGGATTGTCAAAAAGAGTTACGGTGTGCTACCTAGTTGACTGAAAATTAATTTGTAACTAGAAAATCTTTTTCTTGTTTTTTTTTTTTTTTTTGTAGTTTATAAAATGATTTTATTTACTACTCATCCACATATTTACTAAAAATAAACCCTAGCTAGTAAAGACAATTTGCTCAAGTTCACCAAAATCACAACTATAATTAAGCCTATATAGTTTTTGGGGGTAACTTTTGGTTATTGTGTCATGTGATCACTTTTCCTAGTTGAGTTTTCTTCTACTTTGTCCTTACAATTTGAAATGAATTAAACTTCTATAGATAAGATCGAATCCTTAAACATTATGAACAAAAAACTAAAGTTACGATGATACACTAACACTAAAAACATATTTGAAAATTCGTATATATTTATGGGTTCTTCTTAGTAGTTACAACGTTGTTTTCTTGGCATTGGATAGAGTGGAAATGAGTATTTTTTTATGTGAAGAAGTAAATGGTGGAAAGGTGCGAGTCACATAGAAGGTGGGGAGGACCACAAAACCACAATAAGGTCCGCGTGATCTTTTTAACTCATTCTTTTACTTAAATATATGGTTTAGTGTCGAGTGTAGACAATAATTTCACGACTTTGCGTACATCATTTGGACTAGTTAAGCACTGTACTTTTTATAATTTATTTACCAGAAATGTCAATCAGAATAATAATGAAGTTGTGGAAAATCCTAAAACATTATACCCGGTTCCTGGCCTGGATCAGAATTATTTTTCATATAGATACCTTTTTCATTGCTTATAGACTTATAGTGAGAGGTGTCCAACACAATTCAAATCAAAGATGGGCAGTACAAAGATGAAGGGTCAATAACAATAAGTCGAGTAAATATTGAGAGGTATCTTGGGGAGGATTATTCGGTTTGGGCTTCACGGATTCACTATTAGACGGACTTTGACGGTCCCCAGTATACCTCCAATAGTAACCTACAAAAGAATATAATGCACAACCAGTGTAATGCCCATGTAAGATAGCAGACATGAACACGTACACACACATGTAACACTTAAATGTGCTCCAACCTTATCCTTATGTGCGAGGTATCCCTCTCTTTGGTTCAACTATACCAAGATCTCCTGATTGGGACCTAGTCTGCCCCAACCAGCCTAAGCAGTCCCAACGACGGGTCTAGTGAGAAGCTCTAAAACTTGATTTGGGCGTTTTATAGAAAAAATATCCAATCGATGATTGACATAAATTTTTTGGAACAGGCATTTAATAGGAGTAGGTTTGTATGATTTAATAGGAGCGGGTTTGTATTTCAATGAATTTGGAACATTTGAAGTCTCTAGCAGTAGATGCAAGTATTGAGTTTTGAATCTTTAGGGGTTGTATTATGAATTGACGTTTGAGGTTGAAATGGCCACACAACAGACACAATGGTATAAATCACTTGGGCCTTGACGATTAAATTATCATCAGAAGCTTATATAAATAATAATGATTCTGCTTTTCTATTGAATTAATCGATACATTAAAGTGGATTTGGACATCTGCGGCTCTCTCTCCAAAACAGCAACCACATCCTTCACAGTGATTGTCCGTACCACTTTTGGTTGAGGAGACGAACCTTGGTTTTTCCCTACTCTTCGACCACCTGAAAACATGAATCCAGAGCTTATTATCACAAACAAAACCACGAAGAACTCAATAGACAAAAGCCACATCACAACTAGACTCTTAGCATTTCTAACACTAGGAGCAATTCATGTATTCGAGGAGGGTTTTTGAGCTTTGTTCATTCCTGATTCTTTACTCTTACGTAAAAAGCGGTTATATAATGGACTTACCATTTCCAGAAAACCGTCGTCCACCATCTTGCCTGTCCTTAGAGTTATTTCCTCCACCTGAAGTAGCTTTCTGATTCCCATCTTTACCACCTTCAGACACAGATTTCTGACGAGCTTCAGCCATTAATTGCCATTTTAAAAATGTATCATCTCCTCCGACAGCAGCACGAGCAGCCACATTTGCAGCTGTCGTTCTCATTTTGTCATCATCCTCCTTGTTTACCTTCACATATCGAAACCACTAGTCTAAGAACAATGCAAAGATAATTTTGACGTGACTCTACAACTGCTACTAATTTCTCCATACCTTCACACCCTTTGAACGGTTATCGTCTTTCTCCTTCTCACTGTCAACTCCACCATCACCTT
>NC_025702.1:5710870-5711976 GCF_000633955.1 Camelina sativa | reverse complement strand
CTCCCATTCTTCCTTCACCTTCTGGTTCATTTCATTAATTTGTAGGCGAATATCTGATGTGATAAAAGTCCGGTGTCTAGATTTCTCAGCATCAACCCGCTGAAGAAGAATTTTTACCTTGAGAAAGAATAGATACAAAAATGTTGAAGCAGGTCGTAAGAGAAAATTAGACTGACCTGCTTTGACAACCGAATTATATGGGATAATAATCCTCGCATCCTTTCCTCCACACACTGGGAGCACAAATACATGAGAAAAGGGTAAAAAAAAGAAAAAGAAGCTCAAGTACTGTAAGCAAATAATGCATAAGTTGAATTCTCACCAAAGACAAGCACCGTTCGACATCATTGCTTATCTGCTTTATACCCGCTTTCGCCACTGCCAGATATAAGAAACATTTGTAAGCTTCTTCTCCAAGTGATTCAATAACTAGAAATTAAAATAGAAGATATGGTAAGTATCCAAACTAATTTCCGCCAGTTTTCTCTGCAGCGGAGTTTTATGCAAGATTAATCTTTCTTCTTCTTCGTGCACAACTCTCCGAGATGCTTCGGAAACACGAGCATCCTCCTTGGCCCCAGAGAATAATTGTTCTTCCTCTTCCTAAACCAAATGCAGACAAAAAAAAAATGATTAATTCAGTAATCTACTTCCAGATTCAAATTTATAACTGAATCTACCAGGAAACGCACCCTGAGATTAACACCACTGACTGCAGTAACATCATTGAGCTGTTCAATACTTTGATCCATAGAATTCCCTGCTACTTTTTGCTTCTTACTGCAAGTAGATCCATGCAAAACAATTATGATTTTATTTTACTTGGGGACTCAAAAAGAAAAATGCTTTAAGCTTTAAAAATCCATACAACCGAAATCTCTTATTAAAATTTGGCTAACGGATAAAGAGTGACTCAAGAAAATCGTTCCCCATGTCTAAGCCTGAGCAGATCAATTACCTTGGTGGTGGAGGTGAAGAACCTAATGTCTCAAGAGGTTTTTTCTGACCAACAGAAGGCTTTTTGGGTGGCATCCTAGCATTAATTCCTCCTTGAGAGGTTCCTAATGGGCCACGAGAATTCATCTGATGGATACACAAACAATGTC
>NC_025702.1:5701729-5708373 GCF_000633955.1 Camelina sativa | reverse complement strand
CTTGGCCTCTCAAATTTGGGCATAGTCATCATGTTTGTGGTAGATTGGGGCGGTCCTCCAAGACCAGTTGATCCCATAGTCGGGTTATGTGCCCCATGTCTCATATGGGAATCATGAAGGTGCGGTCTCAACGCGGAACCAGAAGCATTGGTGTTTGGACCGGGGTATGTGTGAAAACTACCAGAGGTAGTATACATAGGAAAAGAACTTGGTGGATGCTGCATCTGGTGCTGCGGATGTTTGGTAAGTCCCTGCACCGTAGCTGAACTGCCTAAGGTGCCTGACGTTGAGGAAGGTAGTTGGTTAAGGTGGACTGCACGAGGATCAGACTGAGATTTTTGATTATTGATTTCTGCGATGGAATAGATTAGATCAGGTATGATACTGGCTCCAGCATGAAAATAATACATCTATCTAAGGAGAGTATAGAATATTATAAAAGTGAACGAAAAAAAAAAAAAAAAGCATCAGTGAATCATTTATACCAGTAGAAGGAGCTTGAATCCCGATTTTTCCTTGGTTATAGTTCATGTGAAAACAATTAGCACAGATTATAAGTAAAGAAGAATCTAGACCCACTTAATCACACCCATGATAAATTGCTCAGAAGCACAGATGCTTTAACGATTGACAATTTTGTTTGATGGAATTATGATCCCAGTTCAAAAAGCAAAACCTTTATTAAAATAGTGGAAAACAGAACAAAGTAAAGACTCCCAAAGGGAATGACTGTGGTTCTCTCGGATACACCAATAAACCCCAAATCCCTCCAAAGTCTTGGAAGAAGTTCATAAACGCGCGTCAACCTTATAAATATAGAAAAAGATAACTCCCAAACAAAAAAGGGAAAGAAAAGAAATAGAAATCCTATTGTTATCAGGAAATAACAAAAAATGGAAATCTTACTTAAAGTTGGAGTAAAACTTTTGTATCATATTACTGTTTGATATGGGAATAAGATAAAAATCATCTCATTTGGTATACTTAACGTCTTAAACTAGTCCCACTTTGCAGACGTTGACCACAAACTCTGGAAGTACATATTTAGCACCCTTTTAACATGTCCACTAAAAAAAATATCAGACATAGTGTGACCAAAATGTGGGACAAAGTCAGTAAAAATCATATATTTAATCATTCCAGGGATAAGTCTGATAACCTTAGAAGAATTATAATCGCTAAGATAGTGTTTAATAAAAAAAAAAGTAAATCTCGACTTTTTGGTTGTGAACAAAATAGAGGAAGATTTAAGGTTTTGCCTAATTCATGAAGCCACTGCAAGGTAGAGGAAAGAAGTGAAAGCGAGAAAAGATGCAGACAGTGCAAATACGACCTTCTGGTTAAGGATTTTGGAAAAGAGGCAACAGAGAGATACAAAAACGTTTCAAACATTGAGGTAAGAAAAAACCTAACAGCTGGAAACTAGAAAATCAACCAAACAAAGTTCCCATCAACTGGAATCTGGTAAAGAAAAAATCAGATCACAGAAATACAGTATCGTGAAGGATAATTAGATGGTGTGCCATAAAACCAATATCAGATTATCGTGAAGGATGCCAGCCTAGAAGTATATATTCTAAAAACCAGTTGAATGAAAGATCACCAGATGTAGCTCATGTCAGACTCAGACCATTCAAGCTAATAAAAAAAAAACAATAGTCTTTGGATCCAGCTAAATTTAAAGGACAAAAGTAAAAAATTTAGAGCCTCAAAAGCAGACTTAAATAGACAATTCGAACATGATTTCGTTCACAAGCTAATACTCTAAGTCGGTTTTCTGGTTTTATTTACTCATGACACAAAATATGGAAAATGGTAATACCTGCTGCAGTTTACTAACTGCCAACCTGAGCATCTGATCGCCTACAATATCCTTCATATGTCTTGTGAACCCCTCTTTGGGGATTTCATTTTTCTGCAAAAAGAAAGTATCAGAAGGAAAGCAATGACATTGCAATAGCTTTGGAACAGAATGTCAAATGATTCCACTAATAGACATACCTTAAGTCTAGCATATAAGGTACGGAGCTGCAGTGCTCTATCTTTATCGAGTTGGGCCATTAAGGTAGGAAGCAAAGCAGCAAATGGTACTTGCTTAGGGTTGCGGTTCATAGGGTTAGCAGACGGTTCCACTCCCCGAGCCTGTTGACTACTCATCTTTTGCAGTTTCACATACTGAGATTCACTCTCTTGAATATTATGTGATCTATCTGGTTCATTACCAGTAGGATTCTTTTCAGAAATCGGCAACCCAATTGCTTGGGGTACCTGCGATGGATTCTCCCACAGTTGACCTGCTCGATGAAGGTTTTGAGGCGGGTTGTGTTGTAAATGAGATTCATTGGCTCGTTTCAAATCATGTTGATGTTGATTTTCTAAAGTCGATCCTTGTTGCTCCTTCATCTGAGTACTTTCAAGGCTGTGCTGGGTCTGGACATTGATATTAGCATCTCCAATACCATTTTTCCATGGCGCAAACTGCTGGCTGGGAGGATGGTTGTTTCCTATAGAAATAATTCAAACAACTGGTTGATGAAACTAGAATCACAAGTTAAACTGGAGGAAAAATCAGATAATACCCAAAAAGGAAACCAGGACCATCACCCTACTCTCTATCCTAGATAATAAGTCCCATCACATTGATCATTTTCAATGACTCAACAAGCATATATACAGGCTCTTGCCGATAACAAAATATATGCCGCTATTAGCTACAACAGCACTTAAAAACTAGTCTTTCATGACCTTGATAATTGCTTTAATGTAGGATTGTAACTTTCTCACATGTCAGTAGATAAGAGAAGTTTACAATATAGCCTAACATAGACATCTTCTTTAGTTATCCATGTTCCAAGAGTAATAATAATGTAACAGAAACTACACTGTATATCGAAACAAGCACAACTTTGCTAACAAGCCAAAACTTCCCCATATACCTAATAGCTTCACAGAGACAAGTCATATTCTCATTACATTGGATCTAGCATCCACTCTAAGAGAAACCCACAACATAAAAATCCTATCTTTACTTTGACCAATAGTGCACCTAAATCAGTCCATACCCTCAGAAACTATACAAAAACGTTCAGCAAGTCGTATGCAATAAGTTTCAAACTATAGCTCTCATCACAAAGCAGGCGCACGCTACAATTACAATCTCAGACGTAGAATCTAACTAGCCCTATCTAAAAAACTCGAATTTTGTAGAGAGTTATACCAGGATTCGTCCCGAGTGGCATTGAAGTTGTCATAGAACCTTCAATATCTCGATTCAGAGCAGCTTGGAACGCATCTACGTCAGCTCCTGAATGCATCGACTCATCCTAACCAACACAATTCGACCGGAATCAAAAATCACTAACGACGCTTCAAGCCACCGAGCAAGGGCATCACACAAAATTGGATTTTGAAAAAAAAACAAAATGAAATATAGAAACCTAACCTCGTCTTCTTCAAGGAGCTTGAAAATTGAAGGATCCATTGAAAAAAAAAAAAAAAAGCTTACGCTGTGGAAGAAAAGGCAAAGAGACCTCTCGGCGGAGATGAATTAAAAGGAAACATGTGTTATAAAATCTCGATTGGTAAATTTCAGATTGAGTCCTTGCATAAAGATTAAATAACATATGAGTCCTAAACTAAACCTCATGTCGTTTCATTTGTTATGCAAAAGCACAGTCGTTTAATGCATGAGTCAAAATGGTGTCGTTTTCTCTGTTGCTAACTGCGAACTATCTGAAGGGACTTTTACTGGTTTGTTTAAGAACTGTATGTCGTTAAATATATGAAACTAAAACGCTGTCGTTTGATTTGTTACGGTACCAGGCGGATATGTAAAACGCTTCGTTTTTGGTTTTACAGCACTTGTATGTAGTTCTAATGAATCAGCAAAACGCGCCGTTTGATCTGTTGTAGCCTCTAGCCCTGGGCATTCGGGTACTCGGGTCAAGCTTAGATAGGAACCGTTCGGATTTGGATTTTCAGGTAGAGAAGTTTAGGAACCATTCGGGTAAATATAAAATTCGGTTCAGTTTCTGTTTGGATCTTTTCGAGTTCGGGTCAGATCGAATATGGATTTTCAGAACCGCTAAAAACCCAATTATTTTCAGATACATAAAAATCCGGAATTTTACCCGAATACCCGAAAATTTTTGGATAAATTCTCAGGTTTTTGGATAAAATACCTGAATTTTGGGGTAAAAATTTGATATTTCAGATATAATTTTAGGTATTCTAGATAAAAATCGGGTATTCAAGTCCTAAATTATTAATATCTATTTTTAATTGAATATTTTTGGATTCGGAGTCGGTTTGAGTTCGAATTCGGGTTTTTGGGTAGAGAAATTTAAAACCCAATAAGATAAATTCAAGATTCTGGGTTCGGATTCGGTTCGGATTTTCGGTTCAGGTTTTTTTTTGCCCATTGCTAGTAGCCTCCCGTGGGAGAGAGTTATTACATCAAACATCATGTCGTTTATTGGTTTTCTCTAAGCACTGTACGTCGGTTTATGTTATGTTGGAAACGCTGTCGTATTGTCCTGGTACGGAGGAGAGAGATACATCAATCAAAACAGTGTCAAGCTGCCGCCATTAACGAAACATCGGAGAGAGAGAAAATGAACATCGTTGGATTGAGCAAACGTTTCTTCTCCGATCGTCGTTCCCTTCACGGAATCAACAATGCTCTCGTCGGAACTATCTTCTCCGGTCGGAAACCAATTCTTGGATTCTCCGGCCGATCGTTTCACGAGCTGCGCAAGGCTGGGAGTTTCGTAGTCCCTCGCGTTTTCTCCGTTTCGCGAAATCTATCGACGAACGCTTCGTCTCCTTCCAAACAGCCTGCGTTTCTGCGATGGTATTTGAGAAAGCTCGAATCACACCCTTTCGTGACTAAGAGCGTCACTACTTCCCTTATTTATATGGCTGCGGATCTCACTTCTCAGGTTTGGCTCTCTCCCTTGTTCAATCTCTTTTTGGAGTCTTTGTGGTGTGGAATTAGGTTTTGAATCATTGCAGTTTTGGAATTCTCAGGGGATTTTGTATTTTCATTTAGGAAGAAAACACCAATCTTGCATTGTTTCATCATACCCTAGAGAATTCCAAATTGATGTGTATGTTCTTACTTTTGTGTGTGTAAAAGTACCTCTGAAACTAGATTAGAGTCTTAGTAGTCAGAAAAAATGTTATAGTTTAGTATAGAATAGCTAAGATTTTAGTGTTTGGTTTAGTGGTGTTGTTTTCTAATTTGTTTTACTTATCTTTGTTCCATTCTGTGTTCTCAACGACTGTTTCCTTTGGTATCTAAAGGCTGTATTTACAGTGTTTATTGAGACACTGGAAAAAATTATCTGTATTGGTAGTTCGGGTAACCAACTATGCCAATAGACTGATGTTTATATTGAAGTCGTTTTTTTCGTTTTTTACTGAATACTGGATGAGTTTGGTATTGGTGTGCTCAGAAAATTTTAGGTGTGTGTCTTGGGGTGCTTATAAACTCTCTTTATTAGTCATTCTATGATGATCATGTTGTTGTTAGCTTCCGCGGAAACTAGAGACTCTTTTTGTTGGTTTATTATTTGTGCTGACTCTATAAATTCTTCAACAGATGATCACAATGCCGCCTGCTGGTTCATTTGACCTGATAAGAACAGCTAGAATGGCTAGCTTTGGGTTGATATTTCTCGGGCCGTCACAGCATCTGTGGTTCAGTTATCTTTCTAAAATATTGCCAAAGCGCGACGTGTTGACTACCTTTAAGAAAATTATGATGGGGCAGGTTCTTTTCGGACCTTGTAGCAACACGGTCTTCTATTCTTATAATGCCATTTTACAAGGTATATATTATAATTAAGCTTATCGATTGAGTCTCTGTTTTAAATAGATTTAGTTTCTTACAATTCTACCTATAAATTATCATACTCATCATGTGTTTGGGTACCTGCATGTTGCTTGTCCAAATTAAGGTGAAAATTCTGACGAAATTTTGGCAAGATTGAAGCGAGATCTTCTGCCAACATTGAGAAATGGACTTATTTATTGGCCGGCCTGTGATTTTGTTACATTCAAGTATGTGCCAGTTCATCTACAGGTAAACCAAATATCTCTCTTACTACTTTTCCCATTGTTTGGTGTGATTTAAAAGTTTTTCCAACTTCAACATGTAATCTCTTGGTTGCAGCCACTGATGAATAGCTCGTGCGCTTATATATGGACGATTTATTTGACATATATGGCAAACCAGACGAAAGCTGACAGCTGAATAATGGACACTGTTATTGGTCACACGCAATTCGCAATCTCTTTTTTCCATTGAACCGTCAAGTAAACATCAGATATTAGTACTAGTAGGTTTGTTTTTTGTGTTTACATTTCAGCAACAGTATCTCATAGATATGGACCTAAAAATGTATTGATTTTGAATTTTTTTATCCAAGCATATATTTTTAAGGAAGTCCCAAAGTTCCATCACAAATATTGCCAACATGTGTTTTGCCATCTTCATTTTCTCTCCATCCAACACTAAGACCCTCTGTAGTCTCATCTATAGAGCGAGGTTCTGCATACCTTTCTGAAGTCCGAACAAGAACATCCCGACTATGCTCGGTGAACTCAGGAACCTCTGAACCTTTGGTGTTGGTGCAAACTTG
>NC_025702.1:5691947-5701714 GCF_000633955.1 Camelina sativa | reverse complement strand
GGGGGGGGGGCTCTTACGCTTTCGACAACACTAACCTGATTAAAACCCTTAGTCATTCAAATTGTCTAGGTTTTAATCAGGTTTGTATGTCACAGGAATTGGGGCAAGGGAAATTACCTTGCACGCTAATTATGTTGTAGTTGACTATTAAGTATTACCTTGACCAAATGTCTTATCAGCAAAGTGTTTCAAATGAATAGGACGGTTTTAGAGGTTATTGGTCAACGAAATATGTATCTTACCATGGAACTAAACTTCATGATTAATCCAACTAGGACTGGATTCGGGTAAGACCAACCAGTTGTCTTTGGCCGAATTAAGACTAGTAAGTGATAAGGTTGGAACTCGAACAAATGAGCAAAGATAAATCATGTTGCTACCCATAAATCGAACCACTTCACCCACATTCATAAATAAACACAACGAACAATTTTTCAAGAAATTCAAACATTCTCGAAAATATCATAATTCGCTATGATTTAGGCCCCCAAAAAAAAAACTAGTACACCAATTCACTCTATTTTTATTTATTACATTCTTGTAACACTTACAAATTTCCAATATTTTTCTATTTTTAAAAAATCATGAATATATTTATATTTAGACAATTATTTGCCAAAATAAAACTAGGGTAGGTAGAACTAGTATGAGGCTAACCACATAATTCACATTGTCAAAACCAAACTTAGGCACGTTTTAGGTCATTTTGCATCTTTCAATCATAAAATAAAAACTTCATAGTAGACAAAATAAAACATCATTTTTCTTCCTAAATTAAAACTATATAATTGTCCTTATATTTTTTGTCCTACTCTCTTCTCTTATTTCCTTTATATTTAAAAAAAAAAAAAAAAAAAAAACAATTGGCACGAGATATTTGCCGTCAGAAAAAAAAACACACGATATTTGTTTTTTTCCGCCATTTTCTTCTCCACAGAAAATGAATTTTTAAAAAGCCCAAATTGAAATCTAAAAGCCATCAAGAAATCAACACGTGGGAACAATTAAAGAGCTTACCGACAGTTTTTAATAGTTTCGCTCGTATTCAACGGCACTCGGACAAAAAGGTAGAACGACACTGAATCTTTTCATACGTGGCCCAAATCTAATTGGTGTGACGTCATCATGCCGAAAGGCAAAGGACCGCAGCTAGTAAGTAATATTCCTTTATTCTCCTTCTTGGAAACTTTTTTTTTTTTTTTTAATTCGACAAAATAAACTAAAACGAACCGATCCAAATTAAACCGGAATTCATCATAGACACCATTAATCCAAATTTTATTTTTATTTCGAATTATCAAAACTGAATTCGAATAAACCTAATTGATTTTCTGCAACAAAGTTTATAGAAAAATGTTTGCTCCAAAAAAAAAAAGTGTATAGAATAATATGTTAAAAGAAAGTACATAGCAAATATTTCATTAGATTATTTTATTTCCAATATGATCAATCATTTATCTAAAACGGGAACAAATCTAAACAATTTACAAGTGTATTGATCAATTCAATATTTTAAATGGTTGAATTTTAGTAAGTTTTTATATGATATCATAGTTTTAGATATGTTGTTATGATTTATTGTAAAACATTCCCAATTACCACTTAAAAGATAAGCCATACACTTTTTTTAAATGATCTTTTGTGGATAACTACAGATCCTAAATTATATTTTCAAAATACTAGTTCAATAATAATAAATTTATTAGATTCTTTTAATAAATCATTTTAAATGTTTGACTGAAGATATCTTGTAATAGGGTAAAATAAAATAAAAAATCGAACTGGAATTATTAGAATCTAATGATTTGAACCAAATTGATTCGATACTAGTACTAATATCCGTATTAATCCAAATGCTCATGCCTGTTTTTTCTATCTTTAATTCGAATGTGCATGCCTATTTTTCCATTGATGAAAGGACCTAACAGTCTTTTCCGTATTTTATTTTATATTTATAAAATATTTGTTAACAATAAAACATAGAATATAATATACGGCTGATATTTCTTTCCTTATAAAAAAACATTTTTATAATAAATAAAATAGTATTTCCTCTCTATGAGTCTATTTAGTTCAAGTTATTGCTTGAAACGTCAGTTTTTTGGGGGTTGAGTTTTCTTCTCTCCCTTTCTACCTTCTCCCTCCTTCTCTGTTCTCTTCCCTTCTCTCTTCACTTTGCTCAAATGGCCGGCCTTAGATGGAGAGAGTGGTGGAACACGATGGCCTTCCCCACCCGACGCATCTGGAATCGTTTCACCGTTCGCGTTGGCTTCCGACACAGTGGTAAGCTCCGATCCCTCCACCGTCCCTTTCACCAGCCCCTTAAAACGTTTTCTCTGTTTCATGGCTTTGAGGGAAACCAACAAAAAAATACATAGTTAGTTTAGGTTTTTATCAATTTCTTTTGTGATTCTTGATCATATAATAGTAACTAGTTTAGATTCTATCAATTTATTTTGTGATTCTTGATGATCATATAATAGTTTAGATTTTATCATCTTCTTTTGTGATTCTTGATCAAATAATAGTAATTAGTTTAGATTCTATCAATTTATTTTGTGATTCTTGATCATATAATAGTTAGTTTAGATTTTATCATCTTCTTTTGTGATTCTTGATCATATATATAATAGTTATTTAGATTTTATCATTTTCTTTTTGTGAATCTTGATCATGTAAAGAAACTGTCGGTGGAAATTTTTAGCTATAGGATCCAAAAAGACTCTTGAGCTTTCAATATGCTTAAGGTCTTTGATTGAGGGTTTTATTGCTTTATCCGTGATGGGCTTGTGGTAAAATCCTTACTAAGTAGGATATATTCACCTTCCGGATTAGTAGGACGTCTCTATAAATCGGTGTTATATCTTAAAAAAAAAAGAAAAAACTAAATGATGGTCTTGTGTGTTGTAGGACTCCTGAGGCTACAACATGACGTGAGTTCTTGTGAGTACGAAGACATACACATAATGTGGAATCTGTTACACAAGAATGAAGATCTTAATCGCGGCGTACAGATCAAACCACAACAACAACAACAACAGAGGAAGAAACCTTGCTGGAATCTTCTTGGTTCATATCTTTGCCAAAGATTCTGATCGGTTTTATTATATATATAACCCAAGATGTTCCAAACCATCCTTGTATTTGAGAGAGCCTTGACGGGTCCCTTGCAGTGTGATGAGGTTCGCAAAATTTTAATAAACTCGAGGTTGCAGAGTTTTTAGCTGTTATATATTCCGTGGCATGCCTCTCATGTGTACTTATGAGTATTACCATCACGTGAGTGTTTGTAGATATAAAAATACACAAATGATTCACAAAGTTTGATACTACTAAGTTCATCTATTCTGGTTTCTCTGTTTTTGCCCAACTACATTAGAAAAAAACAATTAATAACCTATGTTGAGACATACACATGGCTCTAAATATTTCTTTGATCATTTAAATGGCTTACTTGCACTTCCATAATATACTGAGAAAACAAGTGTTTTCTCTAGCTTTTAGATTTACTACTCGTTATAATTCATCGAAATACAAAACTCTTGGATCCTTTAATGAGAAAAGATTTTGAAATAATGTTTTTTTATCTTCAATCGGAATGCGAAAAAAAATACGAGAAAGTTTTAGAACACTCTTTCTCCTTTGTCCAAAAAAAAAAAGAACACTCTTTCTCCATACACCCCTAAGAAAGAAAAAGATCAGTTTTTGATTTACTGATCAACTTTGGTAACTATGAATTATTCCAAAATATATAGCTAAATTACAAAATATATAACTAAAAGCTCCCAAGTTACATACACAAATGGATTTTCTAAAAGAAGAACACACTCTCTTATGAATAAATGGTAAATATATTTATTTTCAAAATCAAATGCTTTTTGAAGGGGGAAAAGAATGATAGTGGTATCATTAAATTGTTGTTCTCTTCGGAAAGAAAAAGAAAATCCTTATTCAATCAAACTAGACTTCCAATTTAGTGGTCATTATTAAAATATTTAGATTTCAACCAATGAATCCATGTAGAAAGATGAAATGTCAGAGTCAATTGGTTAGATACTGATGTCCAAACAAGTGTGTGTTTGTTGCATCCTTGTATATATATATATGTGTCGGCTGCTTCTGGGCTTATTTAAAGGCCGGTCTTCAAAAGAGTACTCAACAAGTATTGTGTGATGATGTGATAGCTTTTTTCTCTTTTTTTGGTTGGACATTTCACCTAACGACTCTTTGATTTTATTAAATGTAATGTAACTAACGCATTTTGATATTTATAGATCTCTTATTATGCCTTACTTTTTTCCCCAATGTCAAACTTACATATTTTTTTTTCGTGTGAATCTTTTTGTCCTTTTTACTTGCCTCAATTTTTTTTAATTATTAATTTCTTGGCTAAAGGTCAATATTGTTCGTAACTCCACTGCATATCTCTAATAATATTGATATATTTTCAGAATTTGATGATTGATTGTTACATCAGAATATATATCCATATTATAGAAGGAAGAACGTACGACGTACCAATTGGTTGAGTGTCTATCTAAATTTTGTAGTTTAGATGTTAGTAGGGAATGTCAGTATTATGCAACTAATACGTATTAGAGAGAAAGAAGAGAAGGAGAATCTTAGGCCGATCAAGAAGACAAGGCCGAGCTTCATGGTGTTTAAGTAAGTGTAACACTCAATTAGGCTGCTGTATCTTCAAGCTTAACCTCCGATATTTCTACACTTATGCTTGAAGGAAAACATTAGACCGGATGAAAGAAGTAATAAATGAGAAAAATGATGCAAAAAAGAGCTCAAGAGTACGAAGGCTTTATCTATGCTTCAAGTATCATAAAAGGCTGAACTGGTGTCCAATAAAGGTCTGAAGAAGAATGAATGATCTAGAAGGTCCATCAAAGTCCATGAAAAAATGAGAGGGAAATATGTTGTATATATATAAGTCAAATAAAGGCAAGTGGATAACAATAGTCACATGTGAGCTTAAGAGCATTTTCATTGGTCATTTTTTTGTGAGTGTCAAAAGAATAAAAAATATTAATAAAAAAAAAGGTTGAAGAGAGAGAGAAACACATCTGCCCAGACTTTCAGAGATACTCTCAGATCCCTCTCTCACTATATGTTAAAAGTTGATTGGTTGAATTTTTCAAAACAAACAAAAATTAAATGAAATAGTATTTATTAGATTTAAAATATGTTTGGAGAACCCATTTTCAGAGGTTTACCGATGGTGATGCTCTAAGAGGTCACATGAGACCCAAAGATCAGTTTAGGAGCTGTATGTATTTATATTGGGCGTCCACCAACATTCAAAGATCACATGTTGATGTTAGAGAAAAAAGGAACAAGTGGGAGAGTCACATGTTGGCTTAAGATGCTATTTTGGAGCTGTCGCCATCAACACTTGGGACCAGCTCACATCTCTCTTCATATCGCTATCTATACATGCTATTGTGTATATTTGTATGTATATATGACCGTTGGAGCTAGGGTAAAGAGACCACATATGGTTCTCATTCATTTATGTATAAATATGTAACTCATATGCTTATTAAAAATTCAGCTCTCCAATTGGGGATTTTTTCCCCTTACTAAAATCGTTTCTTATACACTCAAATGGGTAGATTCTAGTCTTTATAATCTCATGGAGAGACCAAGCTTTGGCGATGCTTGGTCTCTACCTTTGTTTCATTATATTCTCTACACCATTCTCTAAACTATTCTAAAGCATATTTGGGTTATCTTTGGTGTGAGAGAGTTGTTGTCTCTCATACTTATTCTTGAGTATACACAACTTATATTGGCGTGTATAACTCCTTATTTACCTTAAGAACACTCTCATTAAGTTGTATCTTAAAGGCTTTACACATGAACACACAAATTCCGCTTTAAGTGTTCTTGTGAGTTTATATTGGAGTAGAGTGTATCTTGCAGCTCACTCTCTCCAAATTTTAACAATACGAACATTATTACGATAATGCAAGAGTAAATTTTTGCTACTTTCTTGTTGTTAGATTGATTAAGTAAAGAGATCCTAAAACTAAACTAAGACTAATGCTTGGCAAGGCATAAATACATTGGTTTTCAGATTTGTCGACAGAATTATCAGGAAAAGTGTAAGGATTAGATTATATCAAATTAGGGTTCGCCTTAACTTGCTCTCTCAAACACGACTATTGAGGCACCGCTACCACCAAATCTCTCCAATGCCAGTGGAGTTCCTGCACGCCGACATCGGGAAAACTCGACCTCTACTTCCTTTCGAAGCTTTCTCTCCCCCTTTTTAACGAATATTTTTTTTTCCTCCTTTTTGGCCCTTGTTGAATCTTTCCCAACTCTTATCAAAGAACCATGACTGCAGATAAGGTGTTTTATTCATCGTATTCAGAAGGGGGTGGAGCCCAGCAAACTCCATTATCTATTACATTGGGTAAGCCTCTCTAATGGCAGATCCGGAGTCCTCTTGCTCTTTACGCTTCGATCCGGAATGCGTGTCGTCTCCTCCAGTGATGCGACTAGTCTCCGTTATTTGACTCCCACCTCAAATTCAGGTCACCTCCTGAGCTTGGCAGAACCGATCTTGCTTCTACCAGAGACGATGAAGCCTCCTCACTCTCTCCGGTTAGTTGCTGCAAGATTCACCTTCTCGGGAAATTCACAGCAGCCTTTAGATCTCTATGGATGAGCTTTAGATCTCATTTTGGCCTGATAGCATCTCAAGTGTTCCTGCCCAATCCTCCAAAGCCCATGTCATCTTTATTTATTCTGTTTTTATTTGTAAGACATTGCCTAGGCTCATTTGTTGATCTCGTTGTTCGTAAAATGCATCTGAGACCCTCTGTAACTCCCGCGAACCAAAACTCTGCGTTTTGGGGGTAGGTGTCGATCGACACTCATGTGGAGTCGGTCGACACCACTTATTCTGGTTCGATCAGATCGATTTAATTATCGATTTGAACCGATTTGGTTTAGGGAAAACCATTGAACCGAACTATTTAGGTGTTTTGTCGCAGTAGAGGGTTTTGGCAAGTTGTGTTTGTCGCCGTATTCTTGTTTTTGAAAGAAAAGAGAGAAAAACCTTGTTCTTGAGATTATGGTGATTTTTGAGAAGATTGTTGGCTGTTCTTGGGAGATTTGAGGCTAAGGGGGAGATAGAAGGTTGCTAGGAGGGTTGGATTCATTGCTATTGGTCTGAATCTTCATGTAAAGAGGTGAGTGCATGACCATGGCTAATCTAAGCCCTTGATTTCCTTGTTCTTGCTTGTTAGCTGTTGTTTTTGTGTGTTTTCTTGCTGGGGATTGGATTATACAGGTTCCTAATGATGTTTCCGGCATGGGTTTTGAGGATTGAATGATTTGGAGGAGATTGGGAAGCCTGATTCGACTCTCGGCTTCGTGCGGATCGTAGTTGCAGGTGGAGTGTCGATCGACACCACTTGGTGTCGTTCAACATCAGCAAAAATGGGCATCGGTCGACACTAGGCTGGTGTCGGTCGACACCTCCCTTCCAGTGTGACGATGTTTGTTTTCCTGGTTTGTGTGTTTTGTTTGTTGATTGTTTGGAACATTGGAATCATTGTTGCTTGTGTGTATAGCCCAGTAGATGGGAGGATTGCCTCACTGAGTATTTATCAAATACTCATGCATCTCAATTTGTGTTTCTGGTGCAGGTAAAGGCAAAGTGTGATCGTGGAATCAAGGCAATTAAGAGAAAGATGTTCTAGGGACTCGATTGGATGTTGTCTGGCATTGCTAGGTTGCTAGAGTTGGGTCATTAGAAACATTGTTAGGATTGCCAGTTTGGTGTTTCTTGTTGTTTGACATTGAAATGGTTAGGATTGGTTATTGGTTATTTGATTATGGATTATTATTGGTTATTTAATTGGTATTGGTATTCCGCTGTTATTTTTGATTGTGGTTAGGTGGCTAGTGGGTATGGAACCACTAGTCGTAGTTAATTATTATCATTATTATTATTTATTATTAAAAAAAAACAGGTCAGGTCGTTTCAGTTTGGTATCAGAGCCCTTACAGTTCTAGGTTTGAGTTCACTAGGTTTCTATTGTGTTGTCCAGGATTGCATGTTTTGATTGATTATGTGAGTTAGTCAATTGTGTGTGGCATGGAGTCCTAGAACATCTTCTTCGAGCCTACAGTGTGATTCCACGGTGAGTTTTTGTGTTTTTGTGTTATGTTAAGATTGCTTGTTAGCCTTGTTCTTGGAAGTGCAATGGTTAAAGGTGTTTGAGTTGTTGGTCGTGGACATGGGCGTTGTCGTTGTCGTGGTCGGGCGGGTTCCCAAGGCCAGCGAGTGTGTGGTCCAGAGTTCCACGAGGAGGTACATCGTAGGATCGCAAGGGTATCAGGAGGTCCCAGAGGGGGTTAGCCGGTGAGCGTGCTTGGGGTGCTGGGAACCCAGGTGTGGGGTTGCAGCTAGTGGAGTCCAGGGTCGAGATGATCACTTTGCAGATCTGTTGGCGTGCTGTGGGAGCGGTTACCGAGAAGGTTACCAGTGCAGGCTCCAGTGTACCGCATGAGGCGAGGTGCAACCGAGGGCTGCGAATGTTGAGGACTATCCATCTTTTGTTAGGAGGATGGAGCAGTTGTAGATGACCGGTACGAGATTCTTCTCGAGAGGTATCGAGCCTAGAGGGGCAGATATGTGTTCATATGCAGTTGGATCAGATACTTCTCTGTTTGATGGGTAATCTAGGTTGATATGAGAAGTTGAGTGGGAAGGTGTAACATTGCAATGTTATACTCGGACCACAGGAGGAACTTTTGGTTGGGATATGTTTGTAGTCGTTAAGGATTGTTGCTCCTGAGGGGATGGTGAGGGGAATACCGATAGCTCGAGGGGCTGGGGCTCCGAGAGTGGCAAAGGGGATTATGTTCCCCTGAGGGGATGAGTAGTTCCCCTGATACCGAGATCTTGCGGATTGTGTTCCAAGATTGAGACGATATAACTCGAAGACGCTGGTCTGAGAGTGAGATCGGTATGGCTTAAAGGTTGCAACCTAAGGGTGGAGGAGTTGGGAGCAAGAAATTCCTAGGACGTGAGTATAAACATAAGGATTTATTGTAGACCTTGAGAGATTGACAGTGGTTTAATCTCGGGTTTTAGATGTGTTGACCAATGGGCCAGGGTTTTATTGACCGGACCAATTATGAATGTGTGGCTGTTGCGCCAGGATTATGAGGCCGGTGGTGCTGGAGTCCCGGGAAGGGGAATTGCAGCAGGTTTGAGCTGGGAAAGGCATGTTTGCCAGATACATAAGTTCACGAGAAGCCTTCAAGGCAGGATAGTCTAATCGTTGCGACGATTTGGATTACGTTCATTGGAGATGGACAAGGTTGGTAGATTCAAGGTTTTGGTAAGCTTGCCGAGGGAAATAAGGCAAGTGGTTTGAGTTGGCGGCTTGCAAAACATTTGATGCGGTGAATCAGAATGTGCGAATGTATGGTACTTGTTTGTTTTATTACGCTCGTATTGATGATTTGTTGTGGAGAATTGCTAAGCGAAAAGCTAACTTTCTAATAAGCTATCTTGTGGAAGTTTCCCTAAAAGGCAAGTTACTAGAGGTTCTTGGATGGAAAAGAGGTGTGGATATCCGGGTGGTGGTGAATTGATGTCAGCATACTGGATTATTAGTCTAGTAGAGCTGAGGAAGAAAATTGGGGATTCTTACATCTTATTACTTCACCGTGGGGAGCATCAGTGTTGTTCGTCAAGTAAAAGGACGTGGTATGGGTATGAGTTCGTGGCG
>NC_025702.1:5690637-5690952 GCF_000633955.1 Camelina sativa | reverse complement strand
TGTGTTGATGCAGCATGGGAAGGTGATTGCCTATGCTTCGCGGCAGTTGCGTAAGCATGAGGAAAACTATCCTACTCATGACTTCNAGAAGCTGCGGGAGCAGAAGTTGTTTGCTAAGTTGAGCAAGTGTAGTTTCTGGCAGCGTGAGATGGGTTTTCTGGGTCACATTGTATCTGCAGATGGAGTTTCCGTAGATCCGAAGAAGATTCAGGCTATCAGGGATTGGCCTAGACCGCAGAACGCCACGGAGATCAGGAGTTTTCTCGGGTTTGCAGGGTATTACAGGAGATTTGTGCAGGGGTTTGCGAGCAGAGC
>NC_025702.1:5689109-5689386 GCF_000633955.1 Camelina sativa | reverse complement strand
CTTTGAGTCGGAAGCGGGCGGCTTCGGCTCAGGAGCAGGATATGGATTCTCTGGTAGGAGAGATCAGTGCGTTGAGCTTGTGTGCGGTTTCTCAGGAGCCGTTGGGTTTGGTTGCACCTGATAGGGCAGATCTGTTGAGCAGAGTGCGGTTGGCTCAGGAGTCGGATTTAGGGCTGGTGAATGCCTCAAAGGATGTTGACTCAGAGTATCAGGTTTCGGCTAATGGTACTATTCTGGTGCATGGGCGGATCTGTGTGCCCAAGGATGAGGAGTTGAG
>NC_025702.1:5636020-5684825 GCF_000633955.1 Camelina sativa | reverse complement strand
TGTGGTGGTAGCTTCGTCCTTTGGGCTTAGATCTCTTTGTTGGCTAAGGTGAGTGCATGACCATGGCTTATCTAAGCTAAGATCTATGTTTATGTGATATTGTGTGTTGTTTGGTTGTTTGTTTTTGGTTGTTTGTGAGTTTTTAGTAGCTCCTGAAGCTTGGATTCGTTCCTAGGATTGTGTGGGACGAAGAGGAGAAGTTTGGAGGCGAGATTCGGAGGTTCTGTTCGAAGGAAATCACTGCTCGACAGTGGTGTCGGTCGACACCAATGTGGTGTTGGTCGACACTAACGCGAGGACGGCTCGGGAACTTAGCGAGTGTCAGTCGACACCATGTGGAGGTATCAGTCGACACCGTTAGGGTTTTGGGGGTGTCGAGTAGGTGTCGGTCGACACCCAAGTGGTGTTGGTCGACACCAGATGTCCAGTGTCGGTCGACACCATTCTGACAGTAACCGGATCGTGTCGAGTCACTTGTTCATGTTCCTGGTTTGTTTTATTGTTGTTGTTTGTGCCATGAGAGATCTTATTGCTTGTGTGTATAGCCCAGTAGATGGGAGGATTGCCTCACTGAGTATTTATCAAATACTCATGCATCTCAATTTGTGTTTGTGGTGCAGGTAAAGGCAAAGTGTGATCGTGGAATCAAGGCAATGAAGAGGAAGATGTTCTAGGGACTCGATTGGATGTTGTCTGGCATTGCTAGGTTACTAGAGTTGGGTCATTAGAAACATTGTTAGGATTGCCGGTTTGGTTTTTCTTGTTGTTTGACATTGAAATGGTTAGGATTGGTTNCGGTTGACTAAGTCGGCACATTTTCTGGCTATTAAGAAGACTGATGGAGTAACAGTCTTGGCTAAGAAGTATGTGAAGGAGATAGTCATGTTGTATTGGGTGCCAGCGAGTATTGTGTCTGATAGGAATTCCAAGTTCACTTTGGTGTTCTGGAGGGCATTTCATGCAGAGATGGGCACTAAGGTGCATATGATTACAACTTATCATCCCCAGACAGATGGACAGTCAGAGAGGACGATCCAGACGTTGGAGGATTTGCTGAGGATGTGTTTGTTGGATTGGGGTGGCCATTGGGCAGATCACTTGAGCTTGGTAGAGTTTGCTTATAATAACAGTTACCAGGCGAGTATTAGCATGGCTACTTATGAGGCTTTGTATGGGAGGCCATGTCGTACACCGTAATGCTGGACTTAGGAGGGGGAGAGGAGCATGTACGGGGCAGATTTTGTTCAGGAGACCTCGAAGAAGATTCGGGTTCTCAAGCTGAACATGAAGGAAGCTCAGGATCGACAGAGGAGTTATGCCTATAGGAGGAGGAGAGATCTTGAGTTTCAGGTTGGAGATAGAGTGTACCTCAAGATGGCCATGTTGCAGGGTCCAACCAGGTCATTGATTGAGACTAAGTTGAGTCTGAGGTATATGGGTCCGTTCAGAGTGATTGAGCGAGTTGGACCAGTGGCATATAGGCTGGAGTTACCTGAGGTTATGCGTGCATTCCATAAGGTTTTCCATGTGTCTATGTTGCGGAAGTGTCTCCGTGAGGATGACTAGTTGTTGGCTAAGATCCCTGAGGATCTTCAGCCCAACATGACTTTGGAGGCGAGACCAGTGAGGGTTCTCGAGAGGAGGATCAACGAACTTCGGAAGAAGAAGATTCCTTTGATGAGCGTCCTGTGGGACTGTGATGGTGTGGAGGAGCAGACTTGGGAGCCTGAGGCGAGGATGAAGGCAAAGTTTAAGAAGTGGCATGAGAAGCAAGCCACGACTTGAGCTTGCCTAGCCTGGTCCCATATGTAGTCCGTGGCTGGAGCGGGAATGGAGTATTCCAGCCCATCTCTCTTGTTACTCGGTCGCTTGGGGTGGTTGGTTGTGCGACTCAGTAACAAGATGAGATGGTGTTTGGGGTACAAAATTTCCGCAAGGCAGTATTTGGAGGGAAGTTCCTTGAATTAGAAGTTGCTATAAGTGGAAAGTTTCCAAAAGTGGTAAGTGCTAAAAATGGAAAGTTTTATGTGAGTTAGTATTTGTCCATTTTTTGTGGCAGAGAGCCTGGGGGAGGGCTTGTGTGGCCTTTGTGGCGGGCTGTTTAGCCGTTGTGTGGCCTTTGTGGCGGGCTGTTTAGCCATTGTGTGACCTTCGTGGCGGGCTGTTTAGCCATTGTGTGACCTTCGTGGCGGGCTGTTTAGCCAGAGTGCCTGTTGAGGTGGTTTTTCGGGACAGATGGTCTTCGTGACGGTCCTTCGGGACGAGTGGCCTTGGTGGCGGTCATGTTGAGGACATTTGTTTGGCCTTTGTGGCGGTCTTGTTTAGGACATTTATATGGCCTTTGTGGCGGTCATGTTTAGGACATTTTTTTGGACTTTGTGGCGGTCATGTTTAGGACATTTGTTAGGCCTTCGTGGCGGCCCGTGGGACAGTGAGATGATCCTTGTGTGGTCATGGGGTATTCTAGTGAGGGGATATGTGGTTGGTAGGACATTGTGTTGTCTTACGCGAGCCACGGAAAGGAAACCTGGATAGGGATAAGACTCAGACGTGTTCAGAATTGTTTGCTCGACTCTTGGGGAACTTAGGTTCTCCTAGTACCGTCATATTCTAAGACTTTGTGGCTTCGGAGTATGGCTGGTATATCGACTTCGGATGACGATCCGAGGGCGCGCTGTAGGGTGGCAACCCGAGAGACGAGTATTGGACTCCCTTACATACATTATGGCATGCGGGTTTAGGCCCGATGAGGAGCCAATATTATGGCATGCAGACTTCAGTCTGATGAGGAGCCAATAAAAACTCAAGGTTTGGGCCTATGAGTAAAAAAAGGTGAGTCCAAAATTCGAGAGCAAATAACGCCTGGAGCGTGAGTCTATCACCTAGAGGTGACCTTTCGTATATCAGTCGGAGGAGTGTGGGCTGTGGAGTCGGTAGCACATGAGTCCTTGATTGGGAGTTGTTCGAGATTCGAGGACGAATCTATTTTGGTGGGGGAGAATTGTAACGCCCGCGAACCAAAACTCTGCGTTTTGGGGGTGGGTGTCGGTCGACACCACTTATTCTGGTTCGATCAGATCGATTAAATTATCGATTTAAACCGGTTTGGTTTAGGTAAAACCATTGAACCAAGCTATTTAGGTGTTTTGTCGCAGTAGAGGGTTTTGGCAAGTTGTGTTTGTCGTCGTTCTCTTGTTTTTGAGAGAAAAGAGAGAAAAACCTTGTTCTTGAGATTTTGGTGATTTTTGAGAAGATTGTTGGCTGTTCTTGGGAGATTTGAGGCTAAGGGGGAGATAAAAGCTTGCTAGGAGGGTTGGATTTGTTGCTATTGGTCTGAATCTTCGTGCAAAGAGGTGAGTGCATGACCATGGCTAATCTAAGCCCTTGATTTCCTTGTTCTTGCTTGTTTGTTGTTGTTTTTGTGTGTTTTTTTGCTGGGGATTGGATTATACAGGTTCCTAATGATGTTTCCGGCATGGGTTTTGAGTATTGGATGATTTGGAGGAGATTGGGAAGCCAGATTCGACTCTCGGCTTCGTGCGGATCGCAGTTGCAGGTGGAGTGTCGATCGACACCAGCAAAAATGGGCATCGATCGACACTGTGGGGTAGTGTCGGTCGACACCAATGCCAGTGTCGGTCGACACTAGGCTGGTGTCGGTCGACACCTCCCTTCCAGTGTGACGATGTTCGTTTTCATGGTTTGTGTGTTTTGTTTGTTGATTGTTTGGAACATTGGAGTTATTGTTGCTTGTGTGTATAGCCCAGTAGATGGGAGGATTGCCTCACTGAGTATTTATCAAATACTCATGCATCTCAATTTGTGTTTGTGGTGCAGGTAAAGGCAAAGTGTGATCGTGGAATCAAGGCAATGAAGAGGAAGATGTTCTAGGGACTCGATTGGATGTTGTCTGGCATTGCTAGGTTACTAGAGTTGGGTCATTAGAAACATTGTTAGGATTGCCGGTTTGGTTTTTCTTGTTGTTTGACATTGAAATGGTTAGGATTGGTTATTGGTTATTGGTTATTTGATTATGGATTATTATTGGTTATTTAATTGGTATTGGTATTCCGCTGTTATTTTTGATTGTGGTTAGGTGGCTAGTGGGTATGGGACCACTAGTCGTAGTTAATTATTATTATTATTATTATTATTAAAAAAAACGGGTCAGGTCACTTCACCCTCATTACCTAGAATGTTTTGGATCCACATAGGTTATGCTAGAACCCTGGTTAATGCTCAAATTGTGACATTGTTTGCGGTATCCCACAACTGGAAGAACCATAGCTTTCTTAACTCTTTACCAATTAGCTTTTCTAGTTCTCAACCAAAACCTTTCAGTCGAACCCTGTTTGTAGTACCATCAATCCAAAAGAAAAAGCGTGATTTATATCTATCATTGATAAACCGACTACATGCTTTGTGCGGATTTCTAAATATCTTTGGCAAAAGGCACCATATGAGAGAGAACTCACCTGCATTGTTACGGTTTGCCATACTTGGGTGGCTTGTTTTATGTCATACTCCCCTGGTATGGTCTGATTATATTGTAAAGTTTTGCAGCTTTATGGTCTATTGCCCTGGACTCCAATGCTCTCATCCGACGAAGCAAAGCAATCATCCTTCAGCATCCGCCAACAAAATCCTATCCATGTCACTAACAATCCAAAAGCTCAAGCCTGCTCCTTATATCCTATTGGCAATCCGACTACATGCTTTGTGTGAATTTTTTAATCTCTTTAGTAAAGAACGCCAAACAAGAGAGAACCCACCTTCATTGTTATACCTTACTATATCTCTTTAGCAATCTCTGGCTTTTGTTCCCTTTGTATGGTCTGAGTATAATAGTCTGCACCTCTTTGGTTTTGTATGACATTTGAGAAATTTTAAAGCTCTATGATCCTAAAAAAAAACTGGAAAAAATTAATATGAAGAGAAAAATATAGAGGAGAAGAGATGAAAGGAAAATGATGAGAGAGTACACATGGCATAATATGTGCTGCTGACATGGCATTTTGAAGGAGAAAGTTAGGCAACTTTCATAGTATGGATTATATTTGATTATTTTATTTGTATGTTGTAATCAAACACTATTTACTATTATAAATAATTTATTTTGCGAGTTTAAAATTTTAATCATGTTGAACACAAAAAATCTATTTTTTCTAAAACTATTACAAAATTTAATTAATTAATTTCATATCATTAATTCAACATTTTAAATTATCTAGGGTAATATATCATGTCATCGTTATCTTATTTTTAAAAATATCCATCACCAGATCTTCTTTCTTCACTCATTTCATATATAGTCTTTTCACATCAACATATGGCGATTAAATTAATTTCTAACTTTAATGTATTATATTCTTTATTACTTTAGTGATTTTGGCTACTAGCAAATTACCCTTTAAAATAATATACATTTTTTAACGAAGCCATGGAAGATGGATTGATGACGGAAGCGGGTTCAAGATATGTGGGTTTTGCCGTTCCTCGAGAAAAAGTGGAAGCCATGGAAAATGGTTAACGTAGATAAGATGTGAGATTGACTAACTCTTTTCTTGCTCACAGTCACTGGAACACCCTTACTCAACCAGATCGAAGGAAATTGTGATTATCCAAGCCAAATCTTGGCAGTAGCAGCAACGACAACAACTAACTAGCTAACCATGGTTTTGGATTGTTTAGTTAATCTATCATCTTAAATTAATTAATTAGTTCATAGTAAATCCTTTGAACAATATATTTATTATGTTTCTTTCTTTGTCAACCATTTGAGCACAACATACTGGTCCATCAGCCAAATCCCTATATTCGTAAGGAGCGGGAATTTGATCGGTGTGATATTATCTTATGCATTAAAGACTTACCATTGACCACTACACTAAAGTAACTTCACGATTTATTTATGTTTTTTTTTCAAATAATATTTTTATTAATTTATTTATTTTTATATTTAATTAATTATTTTATATGAATTTAAAAATACTGATATTTAATATTAATATATGTATTAGTAATTTGTAAGTGATGAAAGTGTTTATATTAAAATCACTTACATAACCTGATTTTGAACAAGTAACATCATGTTTTGTAATGGACACAAGATAAACATGATGCCAATATTATGTATAATTGCATCACTTTTTAATAAAAATATTTAAATTATTTGCATCAACACATTTTACATTAATTAAATATGATTAATTTTTTTTCATCATTTATAAGTAATACAAAAACTCAAAATAACCTTAGTGAAGTGATCTTAGTGCAGTGCCCAATGGTAAGTCCTTAATGCATCAGGCACCATCACACCAGGGATCGAGTTCCGCTCTCTACGAATGTAGAGATTTGGCTAATGGGCCAGCCTGTTCTGGCCCAATGGTTGACAAAAAAAAGTAATATAAAAACTCAAAATAAGTCATACAAAATGATATTTTTTCTTAGTGTTTCATTCACTTTTAGTTGAACTCTTTGATAATAAAAGATATAACAAATTTAAATATCTAATAAGTATTAAATATTATTATTGATATATTTCAACTTAATCAATTTAAAATATTATTAATATTATAACTTATAAAACATTTAAATTATCATGGGATATGTTTGGATTAAAATCTATACTAGTATTTTTGCTGCAGTTTTTGCTCAAAAATAGGTTTTGGAAAGTTTTTACATTTAATGCATTGACTTTAATATTAGTTACCAAAATTTTCTAAATTAATTATAGGTAAAATTTTTTAAAATAAGGAAATCTTTCTACCTCATTCAAACATAAATATATGATTCATTTTAATTTATATTTGAATTATTTTATAATACATTTAGTTAATAAAAATTATGATTTTTCTGCATATGATGTAATACAAATTTTTTAAAACAGACATATATTACTCAATTTACGGGTACAATATCCCACATCGCCTAAAAAAGTTGGATAATGGTTCAGGGTCATACTATAAAAGAGACTAAAATGATTCATAATACAAAATGCTTGATTTATCAGGTATTTAAACTTAATTTTTTTTTTGGTTTATTCCGGTTCATTATTTTTGAAAATTTAAATATTATAAATATTTCTATTTTTTAGAAAGTTAAACTTTATAAAATGTTAAAAATATTTATACATTTATGAAGTTTCAAATTTATAAAGTTTAAATATTGTAAATAGTTCAACTTTAAAAAAAGTTAGAAGACCTTTAAATTATTAATCATATATTTAAACTTTTACAAAACTTCAAATTTGAGAAATACTCAAACGATTTAAGAATCTAAGTATTATAATATTTAAACTTTATAAGAAGGGCCAATCTTATATAATGTAAATGGTTACAATCTTAATAAATAACATATAAACTCAATATAATATTATAATACAAAACAATAAATATTAAAAATTAAGACGATATAGTGCAAGTTAAAATATCTCGGGACGGAGTTATATAGCGGGACGGATTTGTCGATATTTATATAAATTTTAAACATCATTTTTGGTCATTATTTTGTTAACTATACCAGTATAAGAGAATAGACATATCTAATTAAATTGATTAAATAAATATTATGTAAAAATAAATTATATTGCGTTATTATATGGTTTAAATTTTAAACTATAAAAACATAATATTAAAAATTATTATATAATTATAACATATTTAACCAACAAATAAAATTTATAATTTAAATATTTTAGTTAAAATAATTTACCGCGGGTTCTAATCTAGTTAATATAATATATTCTTTACTCGCACTTAGCTACGGTTTATTTCCTCATTTGTTTAGTTCCTCATTTATATGTTAAAACAGATTTGTTTAACTAAAAGTGTATGAAATACAAATTATATTGTAGTACCACATATTATTTTTTTTGTAATTAGTATAAAGAAAAACATGAAAGGATTGATGAAAACCCCCACAACCGGACTGTCTTAAAGTGGAATCCATAAGAAGCAGAAGCCTAGGCAAAATAACAAAGACATAATCATAAGTTGTAGAATCTCCAAAAACAAAAAATAAAAAATAAAAAACCTAAACTCACATTTAAGTTTGACTAGGATAAGAATAAGACATCTCTGGTGTAACAATAAAATTCTTAAAATGGTGTTTCTTCAATAAGAAAATTTGGAGGTAACAAAAAAACATGCACTTATGTTCTCGAACAGATAAAATTCTACAGTTGATGATTACTAATTTTAATATATATATATATATATATATATATATTAAAATGAATATGTTAATAAATATATATATATATATATATATATATATACCAAAATGTTTTTAATATAAAATGCATTATACGTTGCATTTACATTTTTATAAATAATACATAGTTTAATTATGTTAATAAAATTGTATATGTTATCTCTCCGCTTTATCATTCATTAGAATTAAATATTTGTTTTTCTATTTTACATTTATAATTGGAAGATGAATGATTTTCAAAATAATTATCAAACCTAATTAATCAGTCAAGAAAAACTATAAATGCTAAAAACATGTGTTCAAAATCTAAGAAGATTAGAATGGTAAAATTTAATACTGAATTTACAATTCAAACCATAATACTAAATTATACTAACTAGTCAACAAAATTAAATAATCCGCCAAATAAGTTATTCATAGTCATAAATAACGCGCCAAATTTGAAATTAACCAAATAATAAAATATGTTGACTTTGAATTGAAAATTTTCATTTCATTACCTTTTTTTATTACTTAAAATTGTATAAAAGGATATGTAGACAAATGGTGTAAACACACACTTAAAGTTTCAATATGTCTTCTAATCCAAATATGTTCAATATATACGGTGATGATATCGTAAACCATCGTGCAATGTCTTCCATCAAAATGAATCAAAACTCCAACATGGTTCAATCGATGTTCACAACATCTAATTATCATCATATGAACCATGCAAATTTGTTTGCTTCTACTCCTTCTTTTTCTTCTTATCAAAATTCACATCTATCTTCATCTTCTTTTCTATTTAATATGATGAGGAGAAACTCTGATTCTGCTTCTAGTGTTGAATATTTTCCTATCAATACACTTAATAGTACCAAATATGAAATTGAACGTGTCAATAGTGTCATGGATTCTAACCCCAATATTTGGATTCCTGTTTCTCTTCCTCCAGATTTTCTTGGTAATCAGGGCAAAGTTTTGAATCCAACACCTCTTAATATCGTTTATCCGGACCATGATCATGATGTTCCTCATCATTATGCTGATCCTCCTCATCATCATCCTGCTCCTCTTCATCATAATGTTGCCTTTCCTCATCAGCGCAAAGATTTGAATCCAACACCTCTTCGTGTTGTTTATCCCGGTCAAGATTATGCTTCTCCTTGTCATTCTGCTGATCCTTCTCATCATTATGATGCTCCTCCTCATCATGCTGATTTTCTTCCTCAACAACGTAAAGCTTTGAATGTGACACCTATTAGTGTCATTTATCCATACGATTATGTTGCCCCTCCTCATCATTCTGCTGCTCCTCCTAATCCTCCTACTACTCATCCTCATCATTCTGGTGCTCCTCCTAATCATCCTACTACTCATCCTCATCATTCTGCTGCTCCTTCTCATAATTCTGATATGTTTGCCTCTTCATCAAAGCAAAATCATGTTCCTCAAGATCGTCGATCTTTGAAGAAAATTCTCAAACCAACCAATAATTTTGATTCTGAAGAAGATAAGAAAAGTGGTGATGGTGAGTATGATGGTCGTACACATAGTATACCACGTGAAAAAAATGGTCCATATACATGTCCCAAGTGCAATGAGGTGTTTGATACTTCTCAAAAATTTGCTTCACATATGTCTCTACACTATAAGAGTGAGACAAATAAAGAAAGAGCTCGGAGACTTCGTGCAAGAAACAAAAGCAAATATCGGAAGTTCATGGCGACTCTCAGATGATGAAATTGGTAGTAGTGGAATAAGTAACGAATAATGTTTCCAATATATTTTGCTCTTAAAAGAAAAGCTTATTTATAATTTTATTTCCATTGTATCTTTTTCAACTTATTTTATTTTCAGCGAAGAAATGCAAATCTTATTTATTTATAGAATGTCATCTTATTTGTTATTGCTAGATCTAGGTATTTTGTAATCTTAGATTGCTCTTTAATTTTTTAAGTTTGGTTATTCCTTTATAAAGTAATTTCTTAAATTTCAATAAATCATATGCATTCACAATTACGGTGGTTAAGCCCTATTACACTTTTAAGTTAAATTACATAAGTTCTTTATTCATTTGAAATAGCAAACGTAATTTTTTTGATGGTATAAATACTTCTATTGTTCAACCACCTCTGCGACCGATCCCACAAGAGTTTGACTCCACTAAGTCGCGTTACACCGCATAGTAGAGATTGACTATAATTCAGGTCTTGTCGATTCAATGATGACAAAAAAATGCTTCTAATGTTTTTTTTTATTTCTTTCTTGATATAGTTTCATATTTACAGTAATTATAATATATAATGATTTTTTTTACCTTTACAATTTTTGACAATAATTCTCCAGATGTAACCAATGTTTGATTAAGATTACATTTTCTTGTTGTGATAAAAATAGAAAATAAAGATTTAAATCATAATCCCCACTTCAAATTTTAATTTTTGAATTGTACAAAAGATATATAGTTTATATTTTTCTCTAATACAACATAATGAAAGTACAAAATTAAAAAGAAACAAAAAAATATTTTTAAATATATATATATATATATATATATATATATGAATTTTATAAAAAATAATGGATCAGCTGATAATTGAGTATATTAAAAGAAAATGAAATTAACATATAATGATTTGTAGCAAAAATACTAGTTTCTTAGGAATACAAGTTGTACTAGTTATAAAACTTTAACAATTATACTTCTTTACTGCCAGTTATACCAGTTCTAATAGTTATACCACTTTTCTTAGTTATACCAGTTATATCACTTGTAATAGTTATATTCAGTTTTTTTGTTCTACTATAGTTGAAAATTGATTCTTAAACCGAAAACAATTATCTACTTACTACTCACTATGAATAAACCACTAACACCCATTGTGTAGAAATGTTTTGACTGTAACATTTTAATATAGAAATGTTAATTTGATAAATATTACAATAAATGGTAACTGTTGGGTCAAAATTAGCATATATATTTGCAGTAATATATTATAGGAGATATGGTCAAAGATCCTTTTTTTTTGTAACCATATCTATAGAAACATTTTTAAGTACATTTAAAAGTAACCTCTGATTAAATTTATAGTTATAAAAAATGTCATTACTTAGTAGAGAAAATAAGTTAGCACACATAGGGTATTATGGACTGTATATCAATACTTATCTATACATCCAAAAAAACCCTTTACAATTAATTTTCTATAAAGGTTTTGAGAAAATTAATTTAAAATGATTATAATGCACAATTCTTATCGTTTTAAGTTAAAAAGATTTTAAACGGTTTTATAGAGATTTCAAAATTTTCTTAAAATTTTTAATTAAAACGAAAATAAAACATAAGTATATTGTTTGATAAGGTTATATAGGATTTTAATAGGTGTTAAGAAAATATAAAAAGGTTTTAAATTTTTGTAAGATGTTTTTTAAGTATATATATGATTGACACACTTTTTACTATCTTACATGATTTTAAAAGGTTTTAATTGTAAAAAAATGAAATGAGTTGTAAAAACATGAAACAACCTGAAACAGTCTTAAGCATACACTTTATGATTCCTCGTTTTATTCCTCTATGAATCTAACAAACAAGTTGTGGAAATCTGTAACATCCGCGAACCGAAATCCCGGTTTGGGATGTGCATCGACCGATGTAAGGATGGTGTCGGTCGATGCAAGGTCAATTTTGTGCGGTTCGAGTTTAAGTCAAACACAGCGTTTTGGGTTAGGAAACCCTGAAGTCGTGTTTAAAAGGGAGTTATGTTGTCATTAAGCATGTTTAGCCGTTTTTGAGAGAAAAGAAGAGAGCAGAGAAGTTCTCAGAGTTCTTAAGCTTTTGGGTGAGTTTTTGGGAGATTCGTAGCTGTTCCTGTAGAGATCTGTAGCTGGGATCGTGGTAGGAGCTTTCTAGGAGCGTAGATCTTCCTGTTTGTGGTTAAGAATCTTCTTGGCAAAGGTGAGTACATGACCATGACTTATCTATGCTGGAGATTCCTTTGATCTGCTTGTTTTGTGTGTTTTATTGGCTAGTTAGAATGTTGTTGCGTCGTAAGAGACTTTGGGAAGCTTTTTGTGACACTGGTTTTGTGTTCTTGGTGATTAGGGACGGAGATCCGGCGAGACGCTTTGGGGAAGAATTATGCTCAGCATGTGCATCGGTCGATGTATCGGTCGATGCAATGCAAGGATGACACGTTTGACCTAGGAGCATCGGTCGATGCCATGTGGAGGCGTCGGTCAATGCAATTAGGGAATTTGTGCAATGTCGAGCATGCGTCGGTCGATGCAGTGTGAGTGTCGGTCGATGCAAGTGAACCTTGTGTCGGTTGATGCAAGCTTGTGTCAATCGATGCGTACCCTGTTGGTGTCGGTCGATGCGGATGTCTAGTTTGTTGTTGGTTATTGATTGTTGTTTGATGGTTAGAGTTATCTCTATTGCTTGTGTGTATAGCCCAGTAGATGGGAGGATTGCCTCATTGAGTGTTTAGAAAATACTCATGCATCTCAATTTGTTTTTGTGGTGCAGGTAAAGGCAAAGTATGATCGTGGAATCAAGGAAATGAAGAGGAAGATGTTCTAGTGGCTCGATTGGTTGTTGTCTGGATTCTGTTAGGTTACTAGAGTTGGGTCAATAGAACATTGTTAGGTTGCTGGTTCTTTGTTCCATGTTGTTTGGATTATTGGTTTAATTGTTATGGTTTAATATTGGTTATTGAATGTTGGTTATTTAATGATTTATTGGTATTGAATATTTTTCACTGTTTGGTTTGATTGTGGTTAGGTGGCTATTGGGTATGTGTCAATAGAACATTGCTAGGTTGCTAGTTATTTGTTCCATGTTGTATGGGCTATTGGTTTAATTGTTATGGTTAAATACTGTTTATGGAATGTTGGTTATTTAATGGTTTATTGGTATAGACAAGCCAAAATTTTACTAAAAATTGGAACGATTACAAGATGAACGAGCATGTAAAACAATCTAAGAATTGGTCGAGTTGCTTAGATGATCTTGCCATTAACTTTGCTTTATAAAGAATTGTGGATCCCTTTATTACGTCAACCCTTCGGTATTTATATAGAGTATCATATTGATTCGGCTGGTGGAATCCCAAAAATGCCCTTCGCCGATATGGCTTAGTTTGTGGGCTTTTTTTGATGGGCTCATCCATTGATTTGGGTCAGACCCCTTTTTTTGGGAAGAGATGAAACTTAACCCTAACAAGTCTCCAATTTCGTCTTCTCATATTCTTCTTATAGAACTGATCTTGAATGCTAAAGTGCTCATCCACCATGATTTCCTTCTCCTTTGTTATTATCTTAACGACCATCCAACACGTTCACGAAAAAACACATCCAATCAATTTATTTGTTATTATCTTTGCCTTTGTAATTCCCATGTAATGTTACAATTTACAAATAAACAATAGGACCAAATTGATTTACTGAAGTGTCGAATACTATGTGAATTATTTTTTACTTCTTGAAAGTACGAGAACACTCAAGTTGTCATCAAGACAAGCAAGAGTCATGAATTAATCAACTGATGTACATAGGAGCGTCATTTAGAATTTAAGAATCTACATATGCCTTGTAATGATATATTCACTTGGTAGCAACAACGTAGAGTTAGGGCAACAAATCCTCCAGAATTCAAAATATTCATAATAAGCTTAATAAATCAAACTTACAATTTAAAATTTCAATTGTCTAATACATACTCACGAGTATCCCAACTTCTCTCCTTAGGCCATCATTAATGGGAGAACACCAAGGGTGTTCTAAGCCCAAAAAAATTATAAAAATAATGAATAGTGGCTTAGAACACTTTTTTTAGTTCTTTATGTAGAACTGATTTAAGCCCAGTTCTTATTTGACGTGGCTTCATGTGATTGGACGAGATTTTTTGGAAAAAAAGAAAATATTTCATTTATATAAGTAAGCAATTTAAATGTTAATTTATAAGTTTTTATAATTGTAATATGTTTAAGAATATTATATTAATTTATAAGTATATAATTGCTTTTATATAAGTATGCAATTTAAATGTTAATTTATAAGTTTTTATAATTGTAATATGTTTAAGAATATTATATTAACTTATAAGTATATAATTGCTTTTATATAAGTATGCAATTTAAATGTTAATTTATAAGTTTTTATAATTGTAAAATGTTTATGAATATTATATTAATTTATAAGTATACAATTGCTTTTATATAAGTAAGCAATTTAAATGTTATTTTATAAGTTTTTATAATTTGTAAAATGTTTATGAATATTATATTAATTTATAAGTATACAATGGCTTTTATATAAGTAAGCAATTTAAATGTTATTTTATAAGTTTTTATAATTTGTAAAATGTTTATGAATATTATTTCACTATATCTTTATTCTAAGAACACCATAATTAGTTCTCCCATTTTTTTACCTATGATCTTAACAACTGATCTAACATTATTTTCACTATATATTTAATCTAAGAACACAAAAAAAAGTTCTCCCATTAATGATGCCCTTATAACTTTCATAGAAAACTATATTGAATTTGTAATGCATTACTCCAAAGAAAACTCTTTCAGACATTCTAGAAGACCCAAAACAAACTTAAGCTATGAAAAGGTTTGAAAATAGTTTTTAGAAAAAAATATTCAGTTGTTATAGAAAAATAGGTTTATTCCTGATATATTATACATTTTTAAAAGATTATTCAGATATTTAGTGTTTTGGGTGTAATTACAATTAACACCCTATGTTTATTTTTTTTAATTCCAAAATATTAAAAAAGTACACATCAGCAAACGATTCCACGTCATTCTTGACAATAAACGTCTGATTTATAATACTTCAAGGCTGAGTTTTAATATTTAAAGGAAAACGAAAGGTCTCGTAGATTCATATGACGGCTGAGTTATAATGCTTGGTGGCTGACTTATAACAAGAAATAAACTGAAAGTAAACGCCTGATTTATATTTACTTCACGACTAAGTTATAATACATAAGGGAAACCGAAATGTTTCATAGATTCATATGACAGCTGAGTTAAAATGTTTCGTGGCTGACTTATAACAATAAATAAAAGTAAACAGCTGAATTTTATTACTTGAGGGCTGAGTTATAATACTTAAGAGAAAACGAAATGTCTCTTAGATTCATATGATGGCTGAGTTATAATGTTTGGTGGTTGACTTATAACAAGCAATAAACTTAAAGTAAACTTGTCGTGCGTTGTTTCCGCATCTATCTGCACAACTCTACACCCTGTATCATCGGTGTTAAATACATATTTGTGTTTCTTTACCCAACTACCAGAAACAACAATTAACGGAATTGGATCCATTAAAGAAAATGAAGAAGAATAAGGAAAATTAATAAGAATGAGTGTAATTAAGAAGTGAAAACAAGGGGAAAAACAAGGCGAAGAAGAAGGTAAAAACATGTAAATCCTTCACTTTTGAAGGGATGACGTTTCGTATTTCCGGAGAAGATGATGACATGGAACGATGACATGGATGATGCGTCCGAAGTGGCAAGTCAGCCACCAAACGAACATGTAAATCATCCTAATTAAATCAGCCATCAAACAGAATTATAATTAAAAAGCAAAAAAATGGCTGTCAAATTCAGCCGCTTAATGTCATAACTAAACTGAAATTTTTTAATTCAACCGTATCGTTTAATAAGTGAGCCGTAACTGAATGATATTCTAGTAATTAATCTTTTGCTACTAAGTCAGCCGTAAAATGACCGAGTTTTCCGATAAGTCAGCTCATGCCGGCTGAGTTATAATACTTAACCATAACTCAGTCATAACCATATCTCATAAGTCATCTATTGTTCATAACTCAGCCAGATTCAGAAAGTTAATTCAGCTGTGTCATAGTGATAACTCAGCCAAAATTTTGACAATTCAACCACTAGATTAAAACTCTGTTATAAGAGCGGTTGTGTTATGCTTATAACTCAGTCAGATTTTATTAAGCCAGCAATAACTCTTGAGTGAGTTATGCTCTAAGTTAGCCGTCCGCTCATAACTTAGATATTTTCCCATAAATCAGTCGCAATATACTGTAGTTCAGCCGACATTACCTCTATAACTCATTACGGCTCAGTTATTTAATATACTTCAGCGAAGATATGTTCCAACAAATGAGAGCCCTTCCGATGTGATACCTAAATTAAAGGCAAACTTGACTTGGTACTAATTACCATTTGACTCATGTTTCATAATACAAACATCATCTAACTAATGGTACTGCATAAAAAGTTGAAACTACTATATATATATATATATACAAAAAAAAAAAAATTAACTACTAAGAATGGTAGGGACTGCGCGAACCCAAACCCCCTCTGCCACAAATAATGACATAGGCTCTTCCTCATGGGCAATGGAGGTCACTAGCCTAGGCCACTCGTCTTCTTGATCACGAGTTGACCCCGTCCAGGTAAGTAATCTGCTCGTACACACCGCCTCTATATTTATACCCTTGCTTCCATAGTCATCTCTTTGGGTCTGAGCGATGTGGGACCTTTTTATAGATTTGGATTTGCGCATTTGATAAAATTAAGAAAGTAAAGAGACGACGACAGTTATGAGTTATGGTCTCACGTAATTATCTCCTCGTCCCCACTCTCTATTCTCTCGCCGGAGATTTATACTTTACAGTGCTAAACTGACTCACATTTCAATTAAATTCAAACCCTAGTTTCGCCGGAAATCTCTCAAAACCCGATGGAGAAACCATCCACTATATAAATCTCTCCTCACTGCTCACACATTTCGCAATGTTGATTTCTCAATGTCGGAGATGACAGCTGCAATTTCGGCTTCGTTCAACGCCGGTAAACAGAACAAACCGCCGTCGTTTCCGTCAGAAACACCGCATCGCCGTCCTAAATCACGAGATGTACCGTCGCGTTACCTTAACGGCGCTTCCTCTTTTTCGTCGTCGTCGGTTTTCCACCAATCGTCGTCACCGTCCTCCGCGGCGAAGAGATGTCAATCGCCGATTGTTACTCGGCCGGTGACTCCGTCTGTTGCTATAAATCGGCCGATATCAACACCACGTCGTGACTCTTCGGATCGACGAGGTAGTGGTAGTGGTGGTGGTGGAGAGGTTTCTTCAGCGCAGAGAATGTTGTTGACTTCTGGGAGAAGCTTGTTTGCGTCGTTTCAGGCGGATTCGTTCACAGGGAGTGAGTTTAGATCAAAGCTAAACTCATCGCCGGGGAGAGGAACTGTAGAGAAGAAGAAGAAGACGACGATTCCGACGGCAGCAACATCTAGGAGTTGTGGAGCTCAGCAAGAGAAGACAAAGTTCAATGAGCAGTGGCCTAGGTCTCTGCAACCGAGTTGTTTGAGTAGAAGTGTAGACTTCACTGATACTAGGAAGAAACTGAACGGATCTGGTAATGGTGTGGCTAGAGCTCTTCAGAATTCCATGGTGAATAATAACAGACCGCGGATAACGAGAGATTCATTGAGTGTTGAATTAGAGACTGAGAGTGTTTCTTCTGGAAGCTCTAATGGAAGAGGGAAGTTGTTACCAGCTCGTGGCAATGTGGTTAAGGGGAGAGTTCCGCAATTGGCTAGTAATCTGTCGCAGCATCGGTTAGAGCCTGGCTCACAGGTTGCTAAATCTAATGGACTGAGGAAGGTATCGGTGGATGGTCATGTGTTGTCCCCAAAAGGAAGCCAATTGTTTCCAAAGAGTGAGCAGATTCGACCTGCTTCACCTAGCAAGTTTGGTATGACTGCAGCTTCCTCGAGAGGAACCAGCATTGCTAGAGGAATAAGCCCTTCGAGAGGCGTGGTTCCTCCAAGAGGGATTAGTCCTTCAGGCAGGATGAGCCCACTAAGAGTGAGAAGCTCCCTGACTAAAAACATGCCTTTGGTTCTGAATTTTCCTGTGGATGTTAAAGAGAAGACCAGAGATAATGGGGTTGCTGATGCTCACTTGTTAAAGCTATTACACAATAGGTTGCTGCAGTGGCGATTTGCTAATGCACGAGCAAATGCTGTTATCTCTTCACAAAAGTTGATAGCGGAGGTTAGTAAATCCTTTTCGTCCTGAATGCTTTAGAACCTTTATTATTAGCACAATAAGTGTTTCCAATCCATTTCGGATTTTAACATTCGGTCACTTTGAATGTGGCAATAGCTAATGGTTTTAGAAAATCAGTTAGTTTCAATGAAAACAAAATCGTAGGCACGTCTCTCTTGTGTTAAAAAAGTTAAATCTGTTATGTTGTACAGGCTTGTCTATTCCAACTATGTCCAAGTGGCTAAGTTTTAAGTGGTTAGTTTTCAGTTGGTTTTCAGTTAGAGGCCACAAACTCTGATGAAGCCTTGTTTTCATTGCAGAAAAGATTGTACAATGCATGGATAAGTATCTCTATGCTGTATGATTCTGTCAGAGCGAAAAGAATTGAATTGCAGCACCTGAAGCAGAACTTGAAACTGATATCTATTCTCAATAAGCAGGTAAGTTAATCCACTTTTTTTTTATATATCTTGAACCGCCTTAGCCCCCTGTGCTCTTTAAGTAACACTTTTATATGAGTGATTTTCCCTTTTGGATTCCTTTGTATGTTCTGCCTCTTATAGCTTTGTGACCTTCTCCAAATTGGATCTTACTTAGCAAGAAAGTTAATTTTTTTTTCATGCAAATATATAGATGGGACATCTAGAAGAGTGGTTGGTTATGGAACGGGATTATATGGGTTCTTTGGTAGGAGCTGCTGAAGCGTTGAAAGGCAGCACGCTTTGTCTACCTGTTGATTGCGGGGCAATGGTTTGACACTTACTCACACGTATTGCCTATAGTACTGTATTGAGAAAACATGTGTTATGCTTGCTGATGATGATACCATATGCAGGTAAACGTACAAAGTGTTAAGGATGCCATTTGCTCAGCAGTTGATGTTATGCAAGCAATGGCATCTTCCATATGCTTGTTGCTGCCAAAGGTGACCCAATCTTTTCCCTCGTCGTGTTTAGTTTTTTTTACTGCCGTACTCAATAGTGTGTAGCTGCAATTTTTAACACCTAATTGTTAAGACAAATAGAGAGTAAGCAATGTACTGAGTTGACAGAGCACATCCCTTCTTGTTTAATTGCGCCCATCTCCTCTTGCAGTCAAGTGAATAGTCCACTATCTTCGCTTACGCATTATTCTCTGATTATGATTAGTGTCTTAATATCTGGTCTAAAGTACTTTGTTCCATAATTTTTATCAGCACTACGTGATTGTGAGAAGAGGACTTGCGTCGATAAGTTATTCAAATTTATATACTAAAAAGTGAATCCCATTTTCTCAGGTTGGGAAGATAAGCAGCTTGGCAGCAGAACTTGGCAGTGTAAGTGTCAAGGAGGAAAGGATGCTCGACGTGTGCCGGGACCTCCTAAACACAATCTCAGCTCTGCAGGTACGATATCTATATTTTGATCCATTCTGTAACTAGAGATTTGGGGATTTATCTTTAAACTATGCAGGTTACGGAATGCAGTTTGAAGACACAGATTACACAGCTACGATAGTAAAAGTGACAAAAGTTAACAGAATGTTAGTTCGAAAGCCACTCAATATGGTCAATTTTTGGAGTTATGAGAATGTAAGGAGATCATCTGATTCAAATAGAGGGGCCAATTCAGTTTGATAGTTTAACTTTAACAACAAGAAGTCTGGTTGTAAATATACAAGTCGTGGTTTAAATCAAATTTAATTTGCTGTTGCTACTTCTGTTCTGCAGATATTAATGTTTAGTGTGTCCTTTTAGAAACAGAGGAACTGAAACATATATAGCTAATCATCCAAACAATTCAGGTTAGATCATGAACATCTTTTAGACTACTTTTGTAGGTAACTCAACAAAATTGTTTTATATATATGTAGAAATATCAACATAATTTATGGGAATTTGTCTGAGTTTATAAATAATATTTTATCAGTTGTAACTTGTAGAAAACGTAAACATCAAAAAAAAATTGAATATTTTGTTTGCAAAATTGGATTCTTTGAAATTGAAAATTTGGTATTTACAGTTTATAGTAAACTTCACCAAACTTCACTTCAGGCAAGGCTTCTTCGCCGCCATCGGACTCATCACTTCGTCGTCCGGCGAAATTTCCCGTACCTGCCTAATATTAAGGTCAAACCCACGGTGGCTATTACTGCTGACGTGGCTAGTAGATCCCACACCTTCCGAATTCGAAACGCCTCCGTTTCCATTCCCTTCGTAATGGCACCGCTTGTGGCCGCCAAGAGCTTGACCGGTGGCGAAAGATTTCAAACAGATCGAACAAACGTGAGATTTGACGGCGGCGGAAACTGCCATCGACTTATCTTTGTCTCCACCTCCGTTTAAACTCCGGTGGCTCGCCTTGTGACCGCCGAGAGCTTGGTAAGACGAAAACGTCTTGTCACATACGCCACACTTATAACCAGGCTTCTTGGCGGCCGTTACAGCATCAAGATCGCCGCGGTCGCTAGCAAGAAGCATGAGACAGAAAGCTAGATACTCTTCTTCAGTGAGACCGTGGTCGTGATGACCAGATCTAGAACGTTTTGATCGTTTCTTGCCTCTGGTCCATTGCTCAAAACCATGGAATCTTGTTGCCTCTTCGACCAGTCTTGGTGAATTCAGAGCTTCAAGGGCCATTGTTACAAGAATTGTTAAAAAGCTAAGTAAAAGAGCAGAGAAAGATATATAGAATAAGGTGAAGTGTGGAGAAGAATCTTGAGAGGAGAGGAAGTTGCGTGAGAAGAAGAGTGAGAGTGGGTGGCCAAATTGGGCCGATTAAATTATTTTAGTTGAAACGAGATATGTGCGGAGCAAGTTGTTGTAAGTTGTAAGTTGTAACCAAAGTATGTTAATAAAATATGATTTTGAAATTTGGTGAGAGTGGAATATATATTTATTTTGGCACGTTTGTGTGGGGAGAGTAGTGATAAAGAGGCACACAAGTCGGGCTATGTACTCTTCTTCTGATTAGTTGAGAGTTGACATTTGAATCCAACTACATGATAATGAGATAATGATTGCTTCTTTTAAAACTTATAAAGACCATGTCTCTAAACCTAGACCGTATTTTATAATTACATCTACCTTTTCATTTAATGTTTTAAGACACTTTGCATATACTGTATACATTGTGATTTATCAAGGTTTGTATCATGTTTAAAGTATTGTTAATCGCACTGATCTTTCATTTTAAGTGGGTGAGCGCCTAATGCGAAAAATCAGAAGTTATACGGGTTTTATTCATGAACTAATTTCTTTTTATTTTTATGTCATTTTTGGTTTATAATGTTATGAACGTTTTATACCAAAAAATGTTTAAAGAATTTTTCCCCTCAAATATATCAAATCAAGATTGGTCACTACTCAATACATAAATGTTCTCAAAGCCACGGTAGCTGAGTTACATAATAACATTGTTGAAGAAAGCGCTAGGCGGTATCTGGGCGGTGACCCAACGCCTAGCGTCTAAAACGCTTAGTCAGGGCCTATACGGTTTTTAGGCGGTTTAGACGTTTACAACATAAAACATTATATATATATAATTATATTAAAATATATGTTGTAAAAATAAAAAATTTATAAATTATAAACAACGGTAAGAAAAATACATTTATTTAAGTTATATTAACAACATATAAATGTTTATAATTACGTATATAGATATAAAACATAATAATTTAATTATATGTAATTTAAAAATCAAAAATAAATATTAAAATAAAATGTATGTAATTTTAAGCGGGTTAGGCGGTCATCTAGGCGTCTACTGAGCGCCTAGCGTCTGCTGAGCGCCTAGCGTCTAGACGGCGCCTAGACCGCTTTCTTGAACACTGCATAATAAAAATAAATAAATTTATCAATACAACCAAACTTTGCCACATTATTATGAGCTACACCATTATATTCTTTTCTTGTAAAAGAAAACGAATAAAAGTAAATTTTGAAACCCAAAAGTGAATGTCGTGAATTGAGTTTGTAAGAAAACCATTTTCCGAATAGTCATTGACGAGATTAATAAGTATTTCACAATAGCTCCTAAAGTTTTTCTTCTCTCAAAATATTTACTCAATTTTTTATTTCAGCTTGCGCTTTTAAAACAGTTTTAGAAACACTTTCTTCTAATCCATTAAACACAAAATTATTTAGGGCCTTCCAAATATGCAAAAGAAGCCAGAAGAGTAACAAGGTCTGAGTATTCGTGTAATCATGATGAAGTGAAAGGGAAATGATATTGGAGAGGGGTTATTGTCAAAATAGGCATTTATTGGGTCAAAACTTTTAAAATAGGCTTTTTTGTCGATACTCTCAATTTTAGGCATTTTTTTTTGTCGATACTCTCAATTTTAGGCTATTGAAGCGTTTTAAGGACAATCAAGCGGCCATCATCGTTAGCGCCGTTCATTAATCCGACCCGTTTTTTTTAAATAGCATAATACATGTTGATCTCATACTCACTAACAACCTTTCCCAAACAATACAATCAACGGATAACAACCAACATAATAATTAATGTCAATAAACGAATAAACCAATGTCAACAATCTAGCAATGCCAATAACATAAACCCAGACAAATAACCAGCAATCTAAACATCCATTCTAGACAACATCGTTCCATTCTAGCAACCTAACAACATCATAGAACAAAAAACAATCCTTTAGAACATTCTCCTCTTCATCGCCTTGATTCCACGATCACATTTTGTATTTACCTGCACCGCAACACAAAAGAGATGAATAAATATTTTCAGAAATACTAAGTGAGGTAATCCTCCTATCTACTGGACTATAAACACAAACAATAAGATCTCCAGATGCCACAATCAACAAACAATAAACAAAAGAGACAATACACAAATGAAAACAAACATTAGTTGCCTGCTAAGGAAGGTGTTGACCGATGGACACTGGTCACCTTGTGTCCAACAAGACCAAACTGGTGTCGACCGACACCTGTTCGACATCCCCCAAAATCCTAGCAATGTCGACCGACCCCTCCACATGGTGTCAACCGACAGTTACCAAAGCCCTCGTGCCTTCTTCGCCTTTGTGTCAATCGACACCGATGCCGAGCATCGATCTTCAGCTCCGAATTCTGCCTCTCACCGCACCAAGATCAGCCAAGGCTCCTCCAGATGTCTCACCAAGCAGTATAAAGCACAAAATCACACATACAGGTAAGGAATCAATCCAGAGCTCACAGAAAACTCATAGTCATGCACTCACCTTAGATTAGGAAGATTCTGACCAACAATGGCGAAAAACACTCCAACACAAGCTTCTCCCACGTCCTCAGCCTTAGATCTCCAACCATAAGGACATAACTCACAAGAACACAGACAAAAGCTTGGGAAAACCTTCACGAACTCTCAGGAAATATTGGAAATCATTTCGTTCTTTTTTCACAAAAGGGAGGCGACAATAGGTTCACTAAACCTAAAAACGTCGATTTCACACTTTAAATATGATCCCAAAACAAACCAACTCAAATCGAGAATCTTAAAATCGAACCAAACACCCGTAAGTTGATGGTGTCGAGCGACACATTTGCTGGTGTCGGTCAACACCCAAACCAATTTTCAATATTTGATTCGCGGATATTACAATTTAAATATATATAATAAACCCATGAAAGTATTTTATATATATATAAATAAATATTTAATTGTAAAAAAATTAATATTTGTTCCTTATCATTCCTTTACAATTGGTATGAAGATGAATAACGCAGGTCCCATAAGTCAGAAAATTAGAAAACTCTGTTTTGTGAATGGTAACAAAAATTGAGTAACAAAGAAGAATAAGACATTTTCCTCACTCATTTCCTGAAAAGTGGTAACTAATTGGAGCCTTTATGTTATAATGCGAAATTAAAGTTTTAGTTTTTCTGATATTATTTTGATTTTATGGTTTTCTTTTTTCAATGTTGGGTTGATTGGTGCATGTTTTCTTTTTACGTTTAGGTTTTTAGAATCCCTAAATAACTTTACCGAGGTCAAAATTTTATATAAACTATTAATTTTTTTTTTGGGTTTGAAAATTGAAATAGGAACCAAACAAAATATATCCATTTTTAATAGTATTATTGTGTTAATATTAAAGTGCATATTGCCAATATAATAGTTTCTTCTTGATAAATAATTTACAAAAAAAAACATAATTATTTATGTATATAGTATAAACCAACATGGAAAGTAGAGTAAATTACATGAAAATAAATCATGAACAAGATGAAAAATAATTTTAAAATTATAATAATAAAATTTGAAAATAGAGAAGAAAAAAATCATTTGTTGACGAAAAAGCCACTTATAAAAAATAAGAAACATGAAAAAATAACTATGTACACAACTTTAGGAAGCTAGAAAGAAACAAATATTATAGACATGTACGATGGGTGGGCAAAAAACCGTAATCCAAAAAAACAAACCGAAATAAATGGTTTGGTTTGGTTATGGTCTCGTCTAAAAATCCATTTGATTGTCATATTTATTAACCAAATGGTTTATGTCTGGTTTGGTTAAAAACCGTAAAACTGAATGGTCTTTTTGGTTTTGATGAATATGTTAAATATCTATATATAATTATTATATATGTGCCACTTTATATTGTATTTAATAATATTCTTACGAATTTTTTTATTGGATTTATATTTATTTGAATGAATTTCTTTGGATTTTACTTACAAGCTTTGAGTTTCTGAAACTATATTTAGATTCTATTATTTTAAATTATGTATAACTTATTTGTTGATATATTTCTGTTATAATATTTTATGTAACAAATTAAATTTTTATGTAAAATATGAAATAACCTATAAAAAAACCATAACCAAACCGAAACCAAACTGAATGAGATATTTATGGTTTTTATATGGTTTCACTTTTAATAAAACTAGTAAACCGTAAAACTGTAAAAACCGAACTATAACCAAACCGATATACATATGGTTTCTATATGGTTTTAAATTTATGAAACAAAAAAAACCGTAAACCAAAAAACCGAAACGAAACCAAACCGAAAAATCGAACACCCACCCTTTTTGCCTTTACTACAAAAGAAATTAAAGGGGACAAAAAAAACAATGTTGTTAAAATATGGACTTGAACACATGATAAGAGGGTCATTTCTGCTTATCAATTAGCTTACAAATCTAGTTTTTCATATCTAACCCCTTTTCTAACCTGACTTCGAGTAAGAAACTTGGCCAAGAGGAAGTTTTGTTAATTTCTCTATTTTCTCACGTTACGAGATCCAAAACAAAATTAGTGGCACACATTATGTTAAATGCAATGATATGAAGCTGATATGAAGCTGATATGAAGCTGGCACACATTAGATCCAAAACCCATACATTTTAGAATGCTTAACAATTTTAAGTCAAGATTAATATCTTCAATTGCAATGATATGAAGCTGGTGGGGTCAAGAACATGAAATGAGATTTTACAACCGAGAGTTAAACTACCACAACTAGGATAGGCTCAATTAAACAGGTTGGGCTCAATAATAAACAAAAATTAAGGGTGCTAAATTAATAAATTATAACGGGACCTTCTCCGTTTCTTGGTGATCAACAATAATACGATGATGGCAAATCATTTCGTTGTGATTAAGCTATTTTGTTTGAATGATTCCGCTGACTATGCGTGGAAATCTATACTATCAAAGCAAAGTTACTCACTAGATTCAAATTGGACTATGACTTTGCTTTGGTACGTTTTTTTATTAAAAATGGTTAGAGAATCGCCTAATTTAATTAGATTAGCCTATAGTTTTAGTTTATCTAAATGACGTTTATACCCTTTGCTCGACACCTTATTTACCACCGGGTTGGGACGTGGATCCTGTTTAATCCAACAATAGAAGATATAAAACGCGCGGATCTGTTTGTACTACGGGTTGATAATATTCGGATCCTGTATTTTGTTTGATTTATGATTAGTTATTCACACAACCAAACAGAGTTATTCTTATCACGCAAACACTCGGACTTCAATCAAACCATATATTTTAATATATTAGTAAACTATATATTATCAACATTGATCTTAACTGATAATCTTTCGGTATAATCTTTTTAAATATAATATTTTTAAATAAATATTTCCCTTTTCAGTTATAATAATTTGAAAGGAATATTCATCTTACCAAATCTTACTAAATTGTTTGATTTCCGATATGATAATTATTCTGTAATCTTTAACGATAAACTTTAAGGAATATTCATCTTTCGGTTATAACGAATAAGGTAAGTAAATATATTTGCGTATATTGGATATATCAAAACTTAACTTCTAAATGATAACCTAAATGTACCTAATTTGACTATAAATATATTGAGAGTTACTGACTGAAATATTATACTAAAAGAAGACATTTTAAAATCGTTAGTCAAAATGATGGCTCTCTCCCTTTCATACAGTCTCTTGAAAGATCTGAAACTATACAAAAATACTTGGCGTATTCAAGTTAAAATTCTCCATAGTTGGAGAATGAATACCGCTAAACTTGGTGAATCAATCGAGTTGATTATGGCTGCCGAAACAGTTTGTTTATTAAATATAAAATTAAGTTCTATTCCAGAAAACGGTGTTTTTTTCTTTTGTTTATATAGGGTGACAAATCGGAGCTTCTGTGAGAAAGGATCATATCCAGAAGTTTGAAGCTGATTTGGAGCCTGGAACTTGGAAAATTATAACAACTTTTGGTTTGAATCTCCGTACAGGCTACTTTCGTCCTTCTCTTATAAAGTATAAGATCAGTACCAAATATGGTACCAATATTGTTCCTTCTGAAAATGTATCTGATGATCACTACCTATCATTCATATCGTTTGATAGTATACTTACTGGAAATCTAAACAAAAATCTGTTGCTAGGTAATTTAGTAAATTAATATAGATTTTTACTACTTTATAAGGATTAATTTATTGACCGTTTAACACGTTTGTATTATTAAATTTATAGACGTTATTGTTCAAGTAGTTAGTTCTGGAGGGATTGAAGAAATCACAAGCCGTAACAACATTACCAGGAAGAAAATCGAGTTTGAGATAAGAGACATTGAGTAATATTATAGATCTATTGAAATAATTTTATATGTCATCGTCTATACGTTAAACTATATTTTATATCATCTATACATTTTATATTCTTAACATAGGGATAATCGATTATCATGTACTCTATGGGAAACCTACGCTGAAGCTTTAGATCGTGATGGTATGGTCATGTGTACATACCATCAATGAGTCAAGTGATGGTATGGTCATGTGTTTCCTACGCTTTGTTAAACAAAACAGCTTCAAAGGTAACAACAATGAAAATATTTTGATATGTCATATATTTTGTATTTATATTTACACTGACAATATAAATATTTTCATTACAGCTGTGCCTAATATATCATATTTATATTTTATTTCAGATAAACGATACATTGAAAATGTTTTCAATTCTTCTATCTTGATGATCAATCCTCAGCTACCAGAGATAGAGGCTTTTAAGAACATGTATATTTAAAGAGAGTTGAAATTATTATAATATTTTGTTCCATTGTTATTTACTATTTCTCTATATTTTCAGTCTTCCTGGAGATTGCTTGGCTTTATCAATCACCAATTATGGCGGAAAGAGAGTTTATAACTCTTCTGCCAGTAAGAGAGGTCTTGATTTTCCATTGCAAATGATCGATGATGTACTTGCTGAAACACAGGTAATTTACATTTATTTCATAGTGAAACAATATATAAAAATATTACTAAATTATTAACCAACATGATAGATGCTTAAGGGTGTCATATGATTTTCATAGGTAGGGAAATGTAGAATTGCATGTACTATATCAGAAATCGATACAGATTGGGGTTGGTTCTATATTAGCTGTCGAAAGTGTAATCAGAAGGTTGATAAAGAGGATTTGACAGTTAAATTGGAAGGGGTAAAAAAAACAAACAAACCAAGGTGGAGGTGTGAAACCTGTAACGAGTGGGCCACGTTGATTGAACCTAAGTAAGTCTTCTAATTAAGCTAGATTATGATCTACTTTGAAATATGAATATTTGTTTTGATATATTCAATGATTTTTCCCTCTTTAGGTATAAATTACATGTCCACGTGTGGGATAAAAGTGGTGAAACCAAATGTTTTCTGTTTGATAGTTGGGCATCAAAAATTGTTGGTGTTTCCGCAGCTGAAATACTAAATGGTTCAATTGAAGAGGTAGTTTTATATATTACAGATACATGTTTTAACCAAATATGGAATCGAACAATAAATATTAAATATGCAGATTATGGATCCTACTCTAATACCTGATCCAATTAAGGCTGTCTGTTGCAAGACATTTCAATTTCTGATATGTATTACTGGGGACAATATTTCTGGTGCTAATGATACTTACAAGGTTGCTAATGTTTGGGAAGGCAATAACTTCATGGAAATTGCTGATGAAGAATCGGAAAATACTATAGAAAGAATTAGTCTCACCCCTTCTGAACAGGTTTTTATTTGAAATTATATGTATAATACTATATATATTAGAGAACTAAAGCATAATTCTAATGTATATACTATTTATGTACGTGCATCACTAATGATTACTAATGGCACTGAGCCATATGAAACTGATCATTCTTCCATTTCAACTCCTTTGCCAAAGCGCAAAACAGAATCGATCCACCATACCATTGATCAATCATCTACAAGTAAGAAACAATGTTCCAATCTCTCTACTGATTTCACCGAAGATAACGGAGATTATCCTACCAAGGATTTGAATGAAGTCACTAGCTGTGAAGATGTTCATAACAGAAAAGCATAGTCCGACTCCATTTTCTTTGCTTTCCAAATATTTTCACATTTTTCATGTTGAACAATAACAAGCATTTTTTAAATTCATATTTTGGTATTTCATTTTGATATTTCGATTAATATTACCTATAAGATTGTTTTATTATCAATAAATCACTATGGTATTTTTCAATAATGTTGTTGATTTTTTCTCATCTGATTTTTGTACTGTTAAGATTATTGGGTTTAGTTTATTTCCATTACTTTTTGATATTGTTGTAAATTATTAATTTACTAATATATAAATCTTTAAATTATTAAATTCAGGAACTCTTTCAACAGAGACAATGATGATGACTTAGACTTCTAAGAACCATATCTTTCAAGGGAGTATATGATGAAGAAATCTACTTTCAAGTAGCAGCAGTTTCATCATGCATCTACCAGTTAAGAGAAATTTTATACTGAGTCAAATTTTTATTTTTCATATATTCCATCATTTAACGGTTTTATGCTTCCTCAAAACGTAATCTTTCCTTATGGTTCTCTTTTCATTTAAATATAGGTTTCAGTTTCGAATTTATAATTTAATTATTATTTTAAATTAAACCAATGCATGGAGGTATACAAGTCAATAATAAAACATTTACATACTTCCAAAGTCTTTCCTTTGATTATGTAAATTTTCAACATTCCATTAAGAAAAGACATAAATTTTGGAAGTAACTTCACATCACTATGCATTGGTTTTTCTTTTCTATATATATCCACCAAACAACATTTACTATAACCTTTCTATACAACTATTATAGAACTATTGTAACTTCTCACCTTTCATCTTCTTTCTTCTATCCAACTTATTACCATAAAAAAACATGGTTGCATACATAGAGGATTTCAATCCGACAACAGATAGGTTAAGTGTTGCTGTTAAAATACTCAGGTTGTGGACACCCCATATAATTTTAAGACAGCCTATTTACAAATGTTTGATCTTGGTTGATGAGAAGGTAAAACCCATTTATATTTTCCAAAACTTGTATGTATATGTTTTTAAAATGCATGTTATCCATCATCTTCTTAACATTTTAATTTCAATTGTGTTTCTTTTTATATTTAGGGAAAAAAATTGAAGCTAGAATCCGAGGTCGGCTTTACTTTGATAAGTTCAGAGACGAGTTGCAAGAAGGACAATGGTTTTATCTTTACAATTTCGAAGTTATTGAAAATCATCAAACTTTCAGGAACTGTAACAATCCTTTCCAAATATTAATCACAATCCAAACGGGCATCACCCCAATACCTCCCAGATGTCCAGAAAACTTTCTTCATCTAACAGTTGCACTATCACTTGAAAATGCTATAGAGGATGAGAGAAACTACTGTGCTGGTAAATTTTCTCAAATCTTACTGTTTAATCCTTTTTTATAAAACAATAGTTTGATGAAATTCCTTCTCCTAAGTACCTTATTAATTTTTCCCTCTTTTAAAATAATTTTAGATTTTTGTGGAACGGTGGTTAGAGTCGCACCACATCGTAATATTTATTTTCTAGATTATGAAAATGGATACAATGGTCTGAAACAGGTTGCTCCCTTTACTGTAATTGACATCAAGTGAGTACATTGTTTTAAAACAACTATTTAAAATTACTATCTCAATTTTGAATTTTTTGCCAATATTTGTATTGCATAAATATATTTATTGACTTTGTTATTTTCCCCTGTAAAGTGGCAAAGAGATTGAATTTATTGCCGTATGTAGTACATGTTTGGAATTTGTTCATAAATGGGAACAAAATGTTGCAAGTCCTTCCAATGAAAGTGAACCAGTAATGTGTCTGATTATGTTTTGGAGAATCTCTGTCTTTGAAGGTATTAAGAAATCGTAAGAATTGGTTTTAGAGAACCCAAGAGTTCAATATATATTTTTTAACTTACCTTTTTTTTTGGGTTAGGTGTTCATTGTCTAATGTCTCAATTAAGATGTTCTCATCTTATATTTGGTAAAGAAGCAAGATCGTTCACTACAGATCCGACACTGTAAGTTCATAAAATTTATATACTATGACATATTTTTAATATGGAATTCATTTCTATAAGACATTTACACTATTTGTTTTCTTTATCTTTCGCAGTCTTTGTTTTCATGATACATCAGATGATGAAGATTATAACAGGTCAGAAGAAAGAAAGTGATTCAAATGAATAGATGTAACGACCAGATTTGCTACCTTAAAATTTATTACGTAGTAATCTTTAATTTCCTTCTTATTAGAATAAGTTGTTCAATTAGTTGTTGTAATTTTGAACCTTTAATTGCGGTAATATTTTGTCACTAAATCTTCTGTTTAGCTACATTTCTGTTTAATTATCTTTATTACCAATTTCAATAAATTTTTGTAAGATACTTTCGACAGAAACGGATTATGAATGACAGATGCATGCCATTTTAAAGTGAACAACATTCACTAAAACCAATGCCATGCCATTTATAAAACAGTAAGATTTGGATTCCCGTTCTATACCAAATCTTATAAGGTTAACATATTAATCTGGAATTTATCTATAGATTCTCATTCTAAGATATGTCCATTAGGTATTCAACAGCTTTAAACACTTCTATATAAAGTTAACATATAAATTTATATATATATATATTATATTTACTGGAAAGCTTTTGTAAATATTCTCCAATATATATGAGTATATTTACTGTTACGTAATATAGGAACTTAATATATATATTTTCTGAATATATATCTTCTCCATAATATATAGATTTTCCATCTACTGTCCAAAAGAGGCTGATAATTTGATTTCTATCATAATCAGATCAAATCAAAATCTATCTTCTGAAATCTGCATATCTATACAATATTTATAAAATATTTTAAAATATAGTGGAAACAAATAAAAAATAGTGGAAGCATCGTGACGTTAAACATATGTACCTGAAGGGACTCTTCCAATTCAATGCACTTCAAAAAAGCTATAACAATCTTTACAATTTCCTATCACCAAAAAAACATACTTCCAATCTCTCCAAAAACAAAAAAAAAATTCATTCGAGAAAATGATAATCACAAGAATTGCTGATCTCCGTCCGGGAAGGTCCGATTGGAGGATCATCGCTAAGGTTTTGAGTACTTGGAAGACTAATGATTTTTTCGAAAAAAGGGTGATGCTCTTGGCCAATAAAGAGGTAATCTCAACTTTCTATATTCGCTATACCGATTTTATAGCCAAATACTCTGTTTACTTAATTAAAAGAGACTCTAATACAATTTCCATTTTGGACATGCAAGGGTCAAACGATTGAAGCAACTATAATCTATGATCCGCGATTGAAGAAAGTTCCAAGATATATCAACGGCGGTGAATGGTATTGGATTGATAAATTTAAGGTCATCAATCCAACACTCAGAGAGAGAAACACAACACATCCTTACCAGATCAAAATTATCGAGGAAACTAAGATGATCATAAAAGCAGATGAGGGGGAGGGTGACTTCTATCGCTTCAAAAACTTTGAAGACATAAAAAATGGCAGATCGTTGGACGGTTCATCTTTTTGTTAGTCCATTCACTTTGACAATTTTCTAATTCTTTTTTATGATCATATATACATATATTAATTTTTACATATATTTATTTGTATTATTGCATCATAGATGTATGTGGCTGTATAATTGATGTGAAGCATAAACCTAACGATGGGAGTGAAAATGGTTATGATGAAGTAGTCTTTACTCTCCTTAATGGCAGGTACTAAATTTTGCCAAAACTTCTTAGTATGTGTTGTTTGATTTACAAGTGTTCTTTTTGATTTTTACTCCATCAATTAGAATTAGTATATTTAGATACTAATAAGATAATAACCTTAGTTTTTTTTTTTTTTAAATAGGAATGACAATCAAGTGTTGTGCAAAAAGGTTGTATGCTGAGTATTTTATGTATTATTAGAGATTAAAAGGATGCCATCTTACATACAAAACCGAGCCAGTGTTTTGTATTTTACGTTTTTGGAATCTTGGTGTTATTGAAGGTATGTTTCGGTCTCAGACTTTATTGTATTAAAATTATATTAAATTCTCTTATCAAATTTAATAGAACTTTTTGTTTGGTAGGGAAACCATGCATTGTCAATTGCAATGACTCATCAAGGACCTCCATAAAACCAAACATTGCTGGTTTGGAAAATCACAAAACCAAGGAAGTTTAAACGCAAATATTTATAATTTCTTCTTAATACCAATATAACTTACATTCTTCATATATCCAGCTCTGAATTTGCAGCGTGGTATTACATAAGGAACCGGATGAGACATCAAGATGAAGCCACAAGAACAATTGCATAAGGAGATCAAGGATAAAGTCATTATTTAAAATGTCTTCTTATTCATCTATCCTTTTATGTATTAAAACCTATGTGTTGTTGAACTATGACTCTTATTTGGTTTGTTTGTACTTGGTAATTCACATCTATTTAGATAATTATGTTTGGTTTGTTTTTAAAACGAAACCATTGAAAGTGGAAAAACCATTAAGTGTATAAGGAAATGCATATATCCATTAAACTTATACTTACCACAATTGAGTATAAAATTTATCTAATATATAAACTCTCATGATTTTAGATATGAAAGGTGAATTCTATCTAAGAAACTAAATTAGGAATAAATATCTTTTTAATTACTATTTTAATTAAACGCAATCACAACAACTAACAAAATTATTCTTCTTCATCTCATTTTTTGTAGACAGGGTTTTTAGACCTTCTACTATCCAGAATTTTTCTAAACATACTGATAAATCATTGAATATGAAACGGAGGAAAGATGAATCTGAGAACAAAACTCCACATTTTTCAAACAAAGAGAAGAAATCTCGGATAACTCCATCTTCTGAAAACGAAAATCCAACACAGCCATTCGTTGGATCAAATAATACAGATCCTATGAAATTTGTACTTCGTCGAGTGTTGAAGGATATAACAAATAGCACTGATAGTAATAAAAATGTTAGCAAATCTACAGAGCAGTCAAAAAGGAGGTCAACATGTGAAAAAATGGAATAATCACTGCACTACCACCATCCACTTCAAGGAAAGTCCTCCATGGTATGTAGCTCTTTAGTATATATTATAGATAATCATATAACTCAATCAATTCATAGCATTTCTTATTTTGGTCAGGCTATTGATGCACCTCCTACAAATATTGGATCTAATACTAACGTCCCTATGAAATCTGTATTTCGTCGAGTGTTGAATGATATAACAGATATCAGTAATAGTAATACAAGTGTTATCAAATCTATAGAGCGGTCATAAAGGAGGTCAACATGTGAAAATATTAGCAGAATCAATACATTAACACCATCGACTTCAAGAAAAATCCTACATGGTATGTACCTCTTTAGTATAGATTATAGATAATTATTTAACTCCATCAATTCATAGTATTTTTTTATGTTGGTAAGGTCCTGAATATGCACCTCCTACAAATATAAATTTTGCAGATTGTGATACACCTAATGTATGCATTTCTCCAATCCGGCGTTTGTCTTCTCTTACAAAAAATTCAAGTATCATTCCATATTCAAAAGGTTATATTTTTACGTATATTTATATTATATTTATTATATATTGCATACATTATAATTTAGTTCTAATACTTTTTTTCTCAAAATATATATACAGGAAATGAATCAAATATGTCAGAAATCATTGACACTCCAAGTAGACATTCTGTAAATACTAATCAACAGGCAATATGAATAAAGGAGATAACTTGAATGTCTTTACTCAAAAAACATCTCAATCGGTGCTAACAAGTATCATAGATCCAAGTGACGACAAGAGTAAAAAACAACAAACTAGATTCGGGATACAATTTATTTTCAATTATGTAGTTTATTTAGTAATATAGTCTATTAAAAATCTTGAAAAAGTGTTTATTTTACTAACCTCCTATTTTTCAAACCAGGCAAATTAGGTGTTTCTTTATCTTATCCTTTTGTGGATAACAATAGTATCAGTAAATTCAAAGATTTGGATAACATATCTGACCAAGAAGACAACTCAGAAATTGGTGATTTTGTTAGTGGTATAGTTCTTATTTTGTCTACTAATTAATAAACAATACTTATTCTACTAATTATATATATCTAATAATGTTGTTTGTCAGATGATTCAGAAGCTGAATATGAACAACAAGTCTTTGACTGTAGTAGTAGAGAAGATGAACCTGATGACCCATCTGATGCTAATGATTCTGACTCTTGATTCAGAAACGATTACAAAAACTATTGAACAAAAAAAACAAAGAAACTAAAGGTCGTTATGAGTTTCTAACCCTTTCTGATGAGGATTTCAAAAGGTTTTTGGTCAACCTATATCAACTGTAAAGCACAATTTAAGTTGCACGGAGAAACAAAAGACCACGAACCCAAAAGACGGTATTGTCAACAAAATTATTTTTTTTCAATATCGGATATTCAGTTTCGATCATATTTAATTAACAGAATTTTTACCAAATTCAGCTTATGATGATGACATGATCCTATCCACACATGTAAAGATTGTGGTGCTATTTTCTGGTATGGTGAAAAATTAAATAGGAGGAAGAATACAAAAACACCAATATACAGTGGATGTTGCATGCATGGACAAATTCAACTACTATCGTTGAAAGAATCTTCAGCTTTATTGTTGTGGTTATTAACATCTGATGATGACTTAGCCAAACATTTCCGAGAAAATATCAAAGCTTATAACATGATATTCTCATTTACCTCTATAGAAGGTAAAGTCGATCGTTCAGTAAAAAAAGGTCGAGGACCTTCTATGTTTGCACTGCAACATGAAAATTATCATCTAAGGAGTTCTTTGAAACCCAAACCTGGCGACTATCCAAAGTTTCAACAGTTGTATATTGTTGATACAGAAAATGAAGTTCCAAACCGAATGAATATAATGAGGTAATTATAAATCCAATATTTTTTTGGTCAAATTATTTTACAATTTATTCCATTTACACTATTTGATCTTTTCTTATCCTTCTTTTGTTCTCAGTAAAGGTAAAGATGATGAGAATCCATCCGTAAAGAAAAAGTTCAGAGAGGAAATTGTTGAAAAACTACAGAAGATGTTATATGAAATAAATCCTTACGTACAACATTTTCGTTATGCAAGAGATATGTTTGCTTTGGAAAAGGAAAAAACAAATTTCCATATGTGAATCGTGTCTACACGTGAGAAAGATGGCACCAAATATAACTTGTCTACTGCTTCTGAAGTTGCAGCATTGATACCTGGAGATTTTAATGACGAAATGAATAAGCGTGATATAGTTATTGAAATGCAATCTGGTAAGTTGAAAAAATTCATGAGTGTGATATCTCTTATCTTGCTTTGTAATATCCTCTTTTATTTTCACTGGGAGAAGATGGATACACATTGGGTTTTAAAAAGACAGTTAATAAAGGATCAAAGAAAAAGATGAGAAAGTATATCATCGCGTATAGGCTACCCGAAAGGAAAGATGAGAAACATATACTATTCTGGTGTAAGTGTTTATTTCAGCAGTTCTTGGTTGATACATATACTATGATTAAGTCTAATCGTCTCTGGTATCTAAAAAAAAAACAGAAGAAATTAAGGAGTTCAAACATAGAGTAGGTCCAACAAGCAGCGGATGATGCAGAAAATAATCTAACATATCATGGTAACAGAGTTGTTATTCCACTTTCTTTCACCAATGGACCAAGTTATATGAGGCAAAATTATTTGGATGCTATGTGTACATGTAAACAACAAAGAAATAGTGATATATGGGTGACTCTAGGGTTTTAGCTACCGGTGAACCGGATGCGACTATGGTTGATGTGGGTGGCCGAGGTCAACCACCGGGTGATCCTCCAGATGGTGTTGGTCGGTGGGTACATAAGGTGAAAGGTAGTAACGTAGGGGGAATGTTGAAACCGGAGAGTGTGCTGGAATACTCATTTGTTTCGGAGAGGTTACGATTGGACTTTCCTGATGGTGAGGATGGAGAGCCAGTGGTGACAATTGCGGCGGAGGTCTTGGAGGCGATGAATGGGTTATGGAAAAGGTGTATGATTGTAAAAGTTTTGGGTCGGAATGTTGCTCTTCCGGTGTTGACTCGTAAGCTTACGGAGTTATGGAGACCGAGCGGGGAGATGTATGTGATGGATCTTCCTCGTCAGTTTTTCATGATACGATTTGAGTTGGAGGATGAGTATATGGCGGCACTGACAGGGGGTACGTGGAGGGCTTTTGGTAGTTACCTGATGGTAAGAGACTGGGCGCTGGAATTTGATCCCTTGCGGGATGAGATTGTGACAACTCCGGTATGGGTTAGGTTCTCTAATCTACCTTTTAAATTTTATCATGAAGCTATTCTGATGGGGATAGCTGGGGGATTGGGTATACCACTTCGCGTTGATGGAACGACGCTTACTCTGGAGAGAGCTCGGTGTGCTAGGGTTTGGAAGTGAATATGTGGAACCCGTTAAAAGGGACTATAATGGTCAATGGGGAGCGGTACTTTGTATCCTTTGAAGGGTTAGGGGAAACTTGTTCAGCTTGTGGTTTGTACGGGCATATGGTCCATGCATAACTTCAGAAGGGGGTTGAGCACCAGGTAAAGCAAGTGGTTGATGGTGGAGTCAGTAGGGACACACCAATTGCTCAAGAAGGGACGAATGCAAGCAATGTATCAGATGATGGATTTACGGAGGTTAGGAGGTCTGGTCGGACTACTGGGTCACCGCCGAGCAGGGTCAATTTTACGGCGGGTGGGTCGCAAGTCGATCATGGCCGGAATCTTCGTGAGATTCAAGGACATAAGGAAACTAGAGATATTGCGATATCAAATTGGTTTGGTCGGCTAGAATCAGAGATTCTTACAACAAATTTAAGGGAAGTTACGATATCCTCGGCTGAGGATAAAGAAAATGCAATATCCTCCAATGTGCTTAGCGGAGATGTGAGGCCGAAGCATGGGAAGGGTTTGATTTTGGAAGGTGACGTGGTGGAGGGGAAAAGAAGGTTTAACGAGGGACCGAATTATAGGCCAGTGGGGGGGTATAGGCCCACGAGAGGGCTGGTTTATGGCCCGACAAGAAAGGAGATTGAGCTAGCGGAGTCGGTAAAACGCATGAGAGTAGATTCGGAGGTCGTGGGAAGATCAGGAGGGTGTTTTGTAACGGAGAGTGAAGGGACGGTGGATCTTGTCTCAGTTCCCCGGCTTCCTGACAGCGGGTTCGAGAATACCCAGAATGGCTTGGCGACAAGCGAACCTATTAGGGATATTGCTGTGCAGCTTCGTTCGCCGGAGGAAGAGGCGTCAGCGATGGTGGCGTGATGGGACGCCCCGGTGATTCTTATTATTTATTATCCTTCTATGATGAATTGCTTATTCTGGAATTGTCGGGGGGCGAATAAACCCAACTTTCGGAGGTCAGTTCGATATCTATTGAAGAAATTCAAAACGGATATTCTAGCCTTGTTTGAGACACATGCGAGTGGGGACACAGCTGGTCGAATTTGTCAAGGACTTGGGTTTGATAACTCGTTCCGAGTTGATACGGTGGGGCCGAGTGGAGGCTTATGGCTGTTATGGAGGTCGGAAGTAGGAGAGGTGACTATAGTTGCATCTTCGGATCATTTTATTCACGCCTTGGTTGATGATGGGGTTGAGATTAATGTCATTGCTGTGTATGCAGCTCCACTGTCTCATGGCGAAGTGGATTATGGGGTTGCTTGAAAGATGTTATAGCAGATGTGCAAGGACCGCTTATCATCGGGGGAGATTTCAATACCATCTTGTGTGTTGATGAACGAACTGGGGGGAGTAGACGTCTGTCCCCTGACTCACTGGCGTTTGGAGAGTGGTTCAATGAGCTGTCATTGGTGGATATGGGATTCAAGGGAAACCGGTTCACGTGGAGTAGGGGTCGGGTTGAGAGTACGTATGTGGCTAAATTGTTAGACCGAATATTGTGTTGTGCTCACGCACGTCTGAAGTGGCAAGAGGCGATGGTAACTCATTTACCGGTTTTAGCGTCTGATCATGCGCCCCTCTACTTGCAGTTAGCACCTAAAATGGATTACGAACCAGGTTGGCGACCATTCCGCTTTTAGGCTGCCTGGCATAAACACATGAGTTTTAAAGAGTTGGTCTTGACATCCTAGAATGGTGCGTTTCGGACCCCGGAAGCATTGCTTGAACTGCAGAGGAAGTTAAAGAAGCGGAACAAGGAGGTATTTGGTGATGTTCAACTGAAAAAAGACAAGCTTGTGGCAGAAATTTAAGTAGTGCAAGATTTGTTAGACTTGCAGCAGACAAATGCTCTTTTACAACAGGAGGATGATATGGTTAAAGAATTAGAGATGGTAATGGAGCAGGAGGAATTGATTTGCTTTCAGAAGTCAAGAGAGAAGTGGATTGCTCTGGGGGACAGGAACACAACATATTTTCATACCTCTACTGTTATTAGAAGGCGGAGAAACATAATTGAGATGTTGAAAAATAATGAGGGGGTCTGGATCACAGATAAAAAGGAGTTAGAAGCTTTAGCTGTCGCTTACTATAAGAGATTGTACTCTATGGAGGATGTTGAATCCATAGCTCCAAAATTACCGCAGCTTGGGTTCACGTGTTTACCGAGGGAAGAGCTTACTCAGTTGAATCAAGTTGTGCTATCATTGGAAATAGATAAGTCTGTTAGAAGCATGGGGAGCTTCAAAGCTTCTGGTTTAGACGGATACCAGCCAATTTTCTATCAGTAATGTTGGGAGACCGTTGGGGAGTCAGTGAACCGGTTTGCACTTGAATTTTTTGAGACGGGTTGTTTGTTGGTTGGTACGAATGATGCACTGCTTATTCTGATAGCTAAAGTAGCTCAACCGGAGAGGATTATGCAGTTTTGTCCCATTAGTCTGTGTAATGTCTTATTTAAGATAATCACAAAAACTATGGGTGTGCAACTTAAGGCGGTGATGCAACAGTTGATTGGGCCTGCTCAAGCTAGTTTCATTCCCGCGAGGTTGAGTACGGACAACATCATTGTTGTTCAAGAGGTTGTGCACTCAATGAGACGAAATAAAGGGAAGAAAGGTTGGATGTTACTCAATCTTGACTTAGAGAAGGCGTATGATCGTGTTTGTTGGGACTTCCTTGAGGACACTCTATATGCAGCAAAACTCCCAGTGGCTTGGATCAGGTATATAATGCAGTGTGTCACTAGCCATCAATGACTCTGTTGTGGAATGGAGAAAAAACAGAGCAGTTCAAACCTTCACGGGGACTACGACAAGGGGATCCTTTGTCCCCGTATCTTTTTGTACTTTGCCTAGAGAGATTGTGCCATATGATTGTGTTGTTTGTTGCTTCTAAAGATTGGAAGACGATTCAATTATCTCGGGGTGGTCCGGCTTTGTCTCACATATGTTTTGCTGACGACCTCATTCTTTTTGCGGAGGCGTCTCTGGCTCAGGTTCGCGTGACAAGGAAGATATTGGAGAGGTTTTGTTCTACCTTCGGACAGAAGGTTGACCTGGAGAAATCCAAATTTTTTTTTTCAGAGAATGTTCATCGTGATCTGGTGCAACGCATTAGAGAGGAGAGTGGGATAAAAGCCACTAAGGAGCTTGGGAAGTATTTAGGCATGCCAATACTTAATAAACGTATCAATAAAGATGCGTTCAGTGATGTTATGGAGAGGGTATCGTCCCGTTTAGCAGGTTGGAAGAGTCCCTTCCTTAGCTTGGCTGGGAGGATTACCCTCACAAAGGCAGTACTATCATCTATTCCCGTTCATTCCATGAGCATGATCCTGTTGCCAGCAAGTACTCTCAAAAAATTATATAGCCTTTCAAGATATTTTTTGTGGGGGAGCACAGTTGAGAAACAGTGAATTCATTTGCTGTCTTGGGATCGAGTTTGTCTCCCTAAATCGGAAGGAGGGTTGGGGATTAGGCAGTCAAAAAATATGAACAAAGCTCTACTTGCGAAGATAGGGTGGAGAATACTTCATGACATGAGAGGTTTATGGGCACAAGTGTTGCGAAGCAAATATCGGATTGGTGATATCCATGACCCGTCTTGGTTGGTGGTAAAGAGTCATTGGTCCTCTACTTGGAGGAGTGTGGGAGTCGGGTTACATGAGGGTGTGATTCCTGGGTTGATTTGGGGTATTGGGGATGGTCGAATGATTAAGTTTTGGAAGGATAAATGGTTGCTAGGGACTCCCCTATGTGATTTGGTTTCACATGGCCTACCGGATGGGTATGGCTCTATTACCGTACGAGATGTTTGGGTGAATGGGGCAGGATGGAACTGGGCTTATGTGGGACAGTTTGTGTCTGAGAATATAAGGTTGCGCTTGGCAGGGGTGGTATTAGATGATGTCACAGGCGCCAAAGATAGAATGTCATGGGAAGCCAGTGCGAATGGTCACTTTACAGTCAAATCCACATATTGGATCCTTACTCGCAATGAGGCACCCTGACAGAACATGGAGAAGTTTTTCACTCGTATATGAAAGTGGTGGCTCCTGAGAGAGTTCGAGTGTTTTTTGGTTGGTCGCACATCAGGTAGTCCTGACTAATGTTGAGAGGTGTCGGCGCCATATGAGCGAGACAGGGCTATGCTCGGTTTGTCATGGTAGTGAAGAGTCTTTGTTACATGTTCTTCATGACTGTCCGGTTATGATGGGGGTTTGGTCTAGACTGGTACCTCCGGGGAGGCTTCAGAGGTTTGGTTCTCAATCAATTCTCGAATGGATATATGAAAACTTAAGCCAGAATGAAGAGACCGATGTCTGCGCATGGTCAACAATGTTTGCTTTGAGTGTTTGGTGGGGATGGAAGTGGCGTTGTGCTACGGTTTTTAACACACAAGACGGTTGTCGGGACAGAGTGATGTTTTTGACAGAGATGGGACATGAGGTTGCTCGAGCACATGCAGCTCTGCTGGGAAATCTGAATCTAGCTGGTAGGGCAGAACAAATGATTAAGTGGACACCACCTGGGGAGGGTTAGGTAAAGCTGAACATGGATGGGGCGTCTCGTGGGAACCCGGGGTTAGCTGCGGTGGGCGGGATTGTACGGGATCATGATGGCAACTGGTGTGTTGGATTCTCGTTGAACATCGGTATATGTTCAGCACCGTTAGCAAGGTTATGTGGGTGTATTATGGGCTGTATGTGGCTTGGGAAAGACGGTATAGGTGGGTGGAACTGGAGATAGACTCCGAGATAGTGATGGGTTTTTTAACGGCAGGGATCAATGATTCACATCCTCTTTCCTTCCTAGTACGTTTGTGCTATGGCTTGATGTCGCGTGACTGGATAGTCTGCATTTCTCACGTGTATAGGGAAGCAAACCGTTTGGCGGATGGTTTGGCTAACTATGCTTTCACATTGCTTCCGGGTTTTCACTTGTTTGAGTCCAGAGTTGATGTGGTTACTTTTGTGCTTTTCAATGATGCTCGCGGGACTGCGTTCCCATGCTGTTGCGAGTGTAGGTTGTTGTTTCATTTTGTTTTTTTTGTTTAATAAATTCAGGGGTGTAACCCCTTTTTCCGACCAAATACAAATGTGTACATGTAAACATTTTGGATTCTCAGACCTTTTTATAACCTTCACTTGCAACGCGAAGTGGCCAGAAATCACGAGATTCGTCAACAAGAGGAATTTAAAAGTTGATGATCGGCCTGACATCATTTGCAGGATTTTTAAGATGAAACTAGAGAAATTTCAGGTAAATCACTTTGACTAATATCTTACATTTAAAACTTATATTTATATGTGTAATTGAATTTGCTTAAATTAATTGACATAATCTATTTTGCAGCTATTTATCAGATTGAGTTTCAGAAAAGAGGTCTTCCTCATGCTCATATTATTGTTTGGATAGAAAAAAAAACATAAGTTCCCAACAGCCGATCATATCGACAAGATAATTTGTGCTGAAATTCCAGATAAAGAGAAAGATCCAGAACTCTACGAAGTTGTCAAAGAATGATTCATGGTCCATGTGGAAGTGCGAATATTAACTGTTCGTGTATGGTGGGAGGAAAATGTTCAAAGTTTTATCCTAAGGAGTTTGTTGATAAAACAAACGTAGCCAGAGATGGATATCCAATTTACAAAGATGGCGACAACCCAACTACAGTATTAAATCACCCAAGTATTGATCACACAATGTTTACCACTTGGTTTGAGTTGTGTCTAAGGGATGAGGAAGCAAGAAGCTTATATATGAACAGATTCCAAATAAATACATCTATGATAAAAAGGAGAAAGAGTTTCGTTAGAGAGGTATAAAGGGTTATGCTATTGGGTGAATCAATTATGTGGCACCATCTTCGAATTCTCATCAACAGTAAAAAAAAAGGTCCTACCAGTTTCAATGACATAAAAACTGTCAAAGGAGTTGTTCATAAAACCTATAAAGAGGCATGATTTGCTCTAGGTTTGCTAGATGATGGCAAAGAGTATATTGAAGGCATAAAGGAAGCTAATTTTTTGTGTTCACCAAAGTTTTGTCGTAGACTTTTTATGATAATGCTTATATCTGAGAGTTTAACTTCTCCTAAAACTGTAAGGGAAGAAACATAGAAAATCCTATCAGAAGACATTGAGAGAAAATAAAAACAGAGGAGACAACGTCCATGTATATTTTTACTTATATAGCTTAATGTAATTTTACTATATAACAGCCATAAATATATGATAGCTTAATTTAATTTCTCTAACCATATTACTAATTTTGTTTTTGGTAGACTTTTGTTTGTCAGACCATGAAAACCAGAAATTGCTACTAAGAGAGTTACAGAAACTATTGAAAAGAAATGGATGTTCACTGAAAAAATACAACCTTATGCCACAAATATCTCTTGAAGATGCAACATTGCCTAATCAGTTTATAATGGATGAACTCAATTACAACCGTGAGGATCTAACAAAGAAACATGTTGGTTGGAAAAAGATGCTAATAGAAGAACATAAGAAGATCTATGATGAGATAATGGAAGTTTTATCAATGACAAAGGTGGTGTCTTTTTTTATATGGATTTGGAGGAACAGGGAAAACATTTTTGTGGAAAGTATTGTCTGCAGCAATAAGATCAAACTGTTATATTGTTCTCAATTCAGCATCTAGCGGTATTGCCTCTCTACTGCTGGAAGGAGGAAGAACAGCTCACTCTAGGTTTTCTCTTCCTTTAAATCCAAATGAAACTTCTACTTGCAAAATGTCACGGAGCTCAGAACTTGGTGCATTGGTTGGAGGAAAAGTTGTCCTTTTTGGAGGTGATTTCAGACAAATATTGTTGGCGCAGGAAGGGAAGCGATTGTCATTGCATCATTAAACTCTTCATACTTATGGAATCAGTTCAAAGTTTTAAGACTGACAAAGAACATGAGGTTGCTTCAAGACATTGGTAAAAAAGAGGCCAGCGAGATAGAAGAGTTTTCAAAATGGATATTGGCAGTTGGAGAAGGAAAAATTAATGAGCCTAATGATGGTGTTTGTGAAATAGATATCCCACAAGAGTTACTTATTCCAGAGGGATCCTCTCTGTTAGAGTCAATCATTGAAGCTGTTTACGGGAAAAACTTTTCCACCCAAAAGGATCCTAAATGTTTCCAAGAACGAGCTATTCTTTGCCCTACCAATGAAGATGTCAATTCTATCAATGATGTCATGTTATCAAGTCTAAACGGTTAGTTCATCTTTAATCGTCCTTTATTTGTTCGAAGTAATCCTTTAGACATAATTCATCGTATTAATTTATTTTGGTATTGTTTTTTGCTTATATTTTTAGCTGAAGAAAGAATTTATCTAATTTCTGATTCAATTGACCCTCAAGATAAACTTGCCCTGAAAAATAAGGTTTACTCACCCGATTTCCTAAAAACAATTAAGGTTTCAGGTATACCTTATCATCGGCTTTGTTTGAAAATAGGTTGTCCAATTATGTTGATGAGAAATATTGATCTGCATGGTTGTTTGATGAATGGTACAAGACTGCAGATCACCCAAATGGCGGACCATGTTTTACAAGCTCGGATTTTAACTGGTACGCGAGTTAGAAAGATAGTTCTCATACCTAGGATGTTGATATCACCATCAGATGCTAGGTTGCTTTTCAAAATGCGTCGAAGATAGTTCCCAGTGTCAGTTGCTTTTGCAATGACTATCAATAAGAGTCAAGAGCAGTCTCTTGAAAATGTTGGAATATACTTGCCTAGACCCATTTTCTCACATGGTCAGTTATATGTAGCAATGTCAAGGGTTAAATCAAGGTCAGGATTGAAGATGTTAATAACATATAGTGAGGGAAAACCTCAAACGAAAACAACCAATGTTGTTTTTAAAGAAGATTTCCAAAATCTTCATTAGGAAATGGAATGGTAACTACTCCTAATTTTTGGGTTTATGATAATTTCGATTAACTTATAGCTATACTATATTATTAACTCTATATTTGTTCAATTTGACAAACAAGTTAAATACAACAAATGGTTCAAGGGGTTAAGAAAGAAGCATGATACCTCCCTGAGTTTATTACTTTTGTCTAATATTACTATTATTTAGTTTTTATTCTTTTCTTATTGTTTACTTTGGATATTAAAGATTCATAAATACAAATTATTATTATTTCTTTGAATTAATCTTAAAACACAAACCAACAAAACTATACTCCAATATTTCTGTGTGTGTAATCTCTTACGAACCTACTATTCGATATTGTGGAAGATATATCCTCTTACATAGATACAATTCAATATTGTGGTGTGTCTGTTTCCGTAAAAAGCTATATTCTGCAAAGTACTTACTCAATCAAGATTTCCAATCTACTGTATAACCACAAATCTATAAGTAAACACTATATAAACTTTGAAAATAAGTTGAAATACCAAAGTAAGACTACAAAAATGAAAATTACAAAAACAAATTACCTCACAATAAATATAATCATGTGTTGTAACACGGGTTATCCCCTAGTTTTTTATTAACCACAAAAAGTACTACTTAGTATATTGAATTATATCCTTGAAGATTGCTATTGAGATTAAATCATCTCAATATGTTGCAACTTTCTCATTCACTTAACTGTTTAATATAAAGTATATTTGTAATTTGTACATATTCTCCTAGGTTTACATTTAAGGTTATTGAGTCCTTGCTAGGATCTAACCGCCACTTGGCAAGCCCAAATGCCCAATGAAGTGTAATTATTTGTAGGGGTGGTGGAACTACCAAAAGTTTAATTCACGCTACCAAAACAGGTTTAGCAGCAGGGTTGGTGGCATGAGCAACGATGACTTACATACGCAAAATCTTGGAAAACATATGGGTCATGCATGTCCTTTTCACACGTATAATAATTTGTGGTTATCTCTAAACCTTTGGTTTTTCCTTTCACTAGCGGAAGGGGTACGTACCTTTGGGGTGATGTTGCAAGAGGAAAACCGTTGGAAAGATATTATCCATGCATGGTTATTTTGACAACATGTCATGGAACTGAGTCATCAATAGAATAACAACAGCTAGTATATATTTTTTTAATGTTTAAAAAGAAAAGAAAACTTTATAATCTAGTAAATGGAGGTTAAAAGAAAAACGTCTAACCACCTATGAACAGCTAATCCGTAAGATTGAATGCATTGTACCTTGATTGAACTTATACACAACAAAACATTTCCGAGCTGTGTTTATTTGTTTATATAATGGGCAATGACTTTTGACATATTAGATTTTATTTGTTTGTGTATGTAAGGGTGATCTTAAGACACGCAAACGAGTGTGAATCTCATCTTGTCGGAATCTCAAATAATATTGTGCCGTCCTTTGGTCTTTTCAGTATCTCTATGTTTATTATCTTATTATTGTAGGAATTTGAATCAAGCTGATTACAGTTACACAACGTCAACATTAGCATTAACCCATTAAACTTGCTCTAAGCACGAGTAACTTCGTTGTTTAAACTAGAAAGTAGCTCTTCTATATTGTATACCATCCTCTTTACGAATTCAATTAAATTAGTTTTAAGTAATTCGTGTATAGCTAAATCTTGATTTGGACACACACGAACCCCCAACGTTTGTAAGATTCATCCATGTATTGCGGAAAAGAAACTTACATTTGGATTAATGGACTATTTTTTCCCCAAAAGGTAGAAAACTAAAAAAACAAGTTCATTGTCACAAGACGCTTTTTGTACAATATCGTGGGGCGCCCCATATATTCTTTCTTTTTTTTTTTTGGTAAAACCATATATTCTTTCTTTATTCTCTTTTTGATCTTTCACATAAAAATGTTTGACATTCATTGAGAAACATGAATCTTTCTATATATATAAAATTTATAATGTACTCGATCGTCATGCAATGGAGTGGCATTTTTCATTGACTCTGTCTAAACTTGGCTTTTATCGACCCCACAAGTTGACTAATTGTAGTCGATCATGGTACGTTATGAACCTTAAGACTTGTTCAAGACACAGTGACTAAGATTTTGTAACCAACCATAATATATTTATTATATTTCTTACAAAAGTTTATTTTCCTCAAGCCTCTGATATGAGCTGGTACGCTGCTATATATAAATGTATAGACGCACGCCTAAGAAAAGAAAAGATAAAAACTGAGCACTGAAATTTGCACTCAAAAAAAAAAAAAAAAGCATGGCTATGGAGAATGGAGCTTTGGTTGATGGTGAATTTGAGTCTCTTTTAGGGATATTCAACTTTGATCAATGTTCATCTGACGATACAATTTTTTACAATGCTCCTAGTGAGATTGATGCTTTCTCTTCCGATGAGTTCTTCCCATTTGGTACGAGTCTGCAAAGGAACTATCCGGCTGTTCTTGATGGTTCCAGTTACCAAATGAACCTCTATGTCGACTCAAGACAAGTAAGCTTTAATTGAAAACGTTGTTTTTTCGATTTTTTTTTTTTTTTTGGTCAAATCCTAAGCCACTACCTGTACCTCCCGGTATCAATGAGCTAACGATAATGGTTACCACAAAGCAGGAGCTGATGAAACCGATGAAGAAGCAAAAGTTAAGCTCGGAAAATAATTTGGTCACCGAGCCTAACACTGCTTGGAGAGATGGTCAGAGCCTAAGCAGTTTCAATAGTTCAGATGATGAGAAATCTTTAGGTTTAACAGCTAATACATCAAAAAGCCTTACACGCAAAGCAAAACCCAACAAACGGATAGCATCCGATCCTCAGAGCCTATATGCTCGGGTAATTCAAGAAACTAAACAAATCATTGCTGATTTGAGTTGTTAGGTTTTGTGGAATAATAATGTTGATGTATGTTGCAGAAACGAAGAGAAAGAATAAACGATAGGCTAAAGACATTGCAAAGCCTAGTTCCTAATGGTCGATATAAGCACAATGCTTGAAGACGCCGTCTATTACGTGAAGTTCTTGCAGCTGCAAATCAAGGTAACACAACTCTTTGTCTTGCTTGAGTCTTGGTCGTTTCTTGTACTTCAAGAAACCATGTAACACTCTTTCCTTAACTCTGTTTATAATATTTCTCCTAACCAAGCACTTTTGTTTCTTGCCGTTTTTGCAATGTAGCTGTTGAGTTCGGATGATCTATGGATGTATGCACCTCTTGCTCACAATGGCCTGAATATGGGACTACATCATAGTCTTTTGTCTCGGCGTATGTAAGACAATATCACTGGAATAACATAACTTACTTGCTGTTTTTTTTTTTTTTTTTTT
>NC_025702.1:5627345-5635517 GCF_000633955.1 Camelina sativa | reverse complement strand
GGGGGGGGGGGGGGGGCATATATGTGTATCAAATGCAACAAAATTATGGGGATGTCTAAGCAATACTCACACAGCTAATTTAAACCGGATTAATAAAACAGAGAAAGATTCAAAAAGAAAAAAGATTTTTTTTATTTGATCAAGAACCGCTAAAAGATTACAAGAGAGATCTAACTAGTTTTATTCGCAAGTTAGGGGTTTTCTAAAGTAAACTTGAGCCTAAGGTTCTTATGGGATTCGATCTTATCTCTCGGTATCTTCTTTTCTAGGTTGGTTTCCAGACCAATAGATGTCGAGCTAGGCCCAAAATGTCAAATAGTTTATTTTTTGGTTTAAATCGGGTTAACCGGGTGATACTAAACCACTCTGGACTACAATACAACCAAATTTTCAATGTACTCTATGGTTTACAAACAGAAATTTTAGCGTTCGCTGAAAAATCAAACTGATACAATACCCAAACAAGGCCTAACGAAGACGCAAGCACCGGTAACGGTCCAAACATCCAAAGCAACAACGGTACAGAAACGCACATAACTCTGTTCCCAACCATAGCCATTAAAAACCCTCTCTCCAGCACCAATCTTGTATACTCCCTAAACGACGTTGTCCCCGTGATATCAAAACCGCAGTCGCAGTCTCCTTCAGTCTTCTTAGCAATCGCGTTGATTAGGAAAATTGCATCCATAAAATAACTCAGAGCAATTGAGCTAAAGAAGAAGCTCGCCGCAAGAAGCAACGAGGCAGAGGCATATTTTAGGACGAAGATTTTAGCGTTTTGTGAGCCGAAGAAGATGTCATCGGCCGCGGTGATGAGATGACTCGCTTTAAACGCGTTGTTAGTTACCGCGGCTAGAGAAAGGAAGATAAGTATGGCGATGGAAGCGGTGAGAATTGTCACCATTTTTTTGTTCCTCAAGCTTTGTACAGCCAACATTCCAGTCTTATCATCACCCTGCGTTTTCATTATGATCAACAACAAAAAAAAACTACAAAGACATTAGGGATTTAATTGTTTTACTCGTAAAAGCAGAATTTTGTCTTTGCGTTTACAACTTTACATGTGACTTTTTTGTAAAACGTAAAAGCTAATGTTTTTGTAAAAAATGTAAACAGAAACGCTTAATTATTCTGTTTGCGTTGAACATTTTTTTTTTTCTTTTTAAACTAAAACCTATTGTTCAACGTAAAACTAATGAGTAGTATGTTTACCCTTGCATATTTATACTCTAATAGTTATTAATAATGACAAAGACATAAGGGGTTTGATTGTTTCATATGAAAAAGAAACAAGTGAATTATTTTCTGATTTTTCACTGAAGATATGTGTTACATGTAAACACTAAAGCCATTTATTCCGTTTGCGTTTTACAACTAATTTTATTTTTTTGGTAAAGAAATTAATGTGCTTACATTTGCAATATATACATACTTCAATCATCTTTTGAAAACTTTAGGAAGAAACGAAAAAAACAAGATAAAAGTTTGTAAAAAAAAAATCATAGTTGCCTAAATATTTTGGTTTAGTTCAAATTTGAAAAGAAAATAATTTTTTTTATGATAACATATAAGCGCAAAACAAAGTCTACATAGAACAAACATCTAAAAAAAAAAAAAAAAAAGAAGAACCTCTTTGATGTCACGGAACCAAGCTTTGCGTTTGGAGGAATCAATGCCAAGGGAAGTACGAGAAGGGTTGTGCTTGAAGGTGCTCCACAGAAAGACATGGTATCCCACTGCTATCAACAAACTTAATGGCACAACTATGCTGTCTGTGTCGATCTTCATTCTCATTCCTCTCCTTTTTTTGTTTTTTCAGTTTTGGACTAATTACACTGATTCTAATTCGCATTAGCAAAGGAATATACCAATATATAAAGATAAAAAGTTAGTGGACAAATGGGATTCATAGTCAGATATCAAAACGAAAATAGTGGACATCTCTCCATTGTCTTGCCGGTGTTATTTTGGACGTATACGCAACTAATTCTTGGTCGGACTATTAAACAAAAGTTAAATATTTCATGGGATAAAGTAGGACATATTAACATCTGACAATGCACACTCACTTTACCCACTAGCTAATAGAGTTTGGTATCATGTAACAACACACATTCAATAAAATGTCTAAATATGTACAAATGTATTTCTATTTTATTTTTATGTACAAGTGCGTTTACTTACATATAAAACATTTAAGCTTGACTTAAGAGATTTTCTTATAGACTTGCTCGCACTATCGAGCAACTATCTTATTGAAGAGGAATATAAATTAAATATTAAGATTAAGATTGACATGTGTAAGTTTTGCCTTGAGCACTCGACTTTTGGTTGGTTGGCCCCAAAGGATCTCTAGCTCATATTTGAGGAATTGCTGCCAAAGACTGAATCAGAGCCGGTCCGAATAAGAAGCCTAGTGAAACAATGGCTTTGGCGTCCAAAATTAAACAACCCCATTTAGAAGTTAAATTTTATATATATTGTATATAGCTTATATAGAAAATGTTAAATGATAAGAAGGGAAACAATATGGCCAAAATATTGAAAGTAAAACAAGGCCAATATTTTGAAACTACATTAAAAAAATTATGTAATTAGTTACAAAAACAAAAATATGTTCGACGAAATGTTGAACTTAAATCTTAGATCCCATAATTTATTTTATTATTTTGAGCTTCAGACACCTTAGGAAAACCATCATCTTCTTGTGGTGTGTTGTATTTATATTATGTTCTGAATTGCATTGAGATTAATCATAAATAAAGAAAAATTCCTTTTCATATCCTTCATCTTGTACTGTTATTTTCCCGCATTGTTTATCCTTAGTTTTGTCATATTTTTTTTGCGTGTCTTTCATTAGATTAAAATGATAAGAAATTGATACGGCCAAACTGTAAAATGTATATTTCACCAACAATGATTTACATTTTATCAAAAGAAAAAAAAAACAAAGAGTCTAAATAATTAGGTGATAGGATGGATACTGGGAGAATTTTCGCCTCGACGACAATTGTGACAACGTCGACAAATTCCTACAATAGAAAAGACAAAGAGAACGAAAATCATCATAACAGGAACCATCCATGGCTTGAACCATGGAGGATCTTTTGGGAAGATCAACGCAGCTTCTTCTTCTTTAAGTTGGTATCGTTTCAAAGATTTAATGTGTATTATATTATTGTTTAAAAACAACCACCAAAATTTTTTTCTCATCTCCTGAGTTTCCTTCTCTTAGGAGATGAGAAGAATGAGAACAATGTGAAAATTTGTTATTCTCAAAAAAATTGTGTATGATATCTTGTGTTTTGTTTAAACATTTATTTTTAGTGTTTTTGCTATATTTTATCTAGATGTTTTGGAGCATTTGCTATTTTTAGTGAAAAACAAAATCTATTTTCTATTATTAAGTTTCAAATTAAATTCTTAATTATTTAAAAAATATTTAAGATTTTTCATTTGTCACGAGATTTTCCCAAAAAATTGTGTAACGGTCGACAAACTCTAAGATCAAAGTCTCAATCTTCGTCCCACTGGCCATTTTTGGTCATCAGGGATGATGGAATCCCTTCTTCAAAGCCACATCTTTGGTCAGAGACAAAATCTTCGAACTCAACTGAGTTGGTAACTCCAAACGTACTTTCCTACATGAGTCATGTATGCCTCTCCGATAACATGTTTTAGTCACCTGTTGGAATGACCCGCAGAAACAACACGACATTCATTATATTGATTTTTTATAAATTTTTTAGTCTATTTGAAAATGGAAAAAATGTCGTTTTAACTATGAACTTGCACAAAAACGCCATTTAAACCATCAACTTTGCCTCCGGCCATTTAAAACATACAGTTGCAGTTGACTCTCTGTTTAAACATGAAACATCATTGACCAGGCTAAAAACCCCAGGTCGTAATTTCGGGTGACAGAGCAATTAACACCCGTTAGCTTCTCTGTTACGCTGTCGTTAACAGATCCGTTAAGGATAAAAACGACTCTGATTCAGAATCCTAAATTTTCATCTTCGTCTTCTCTTCACAATTACAGCCCCAATTCTTCTTTTTTCATCTTCACCTCTACACTAACGAATCGAGTATGAGTTGCAATTCAGGACAATCGAGTGGTGAGAACAGAGGACGTTGGTGCCATGGTTTTCCTTGAAAATGTCATTGCGGCTTAGACATCGCCATCAACACATCAAGCTCGAAACAGAACTCATGAAGACCTTATTTCCGTTTCCAACCAGAGGAGATGTAAGTGATTTAAATATGATTCTGTGTGTGTTTTTATAATTATGTGATAATCAAAAATATTTCGTAAAAGCAGGACCATTTGTTTAAATGGGTCGAAGATGGTGTTTATGAGGAGGTTGTTGAGGCTTTACCTAAACTGACCAACATTGAGAGCGAGTTAAGCAGTGCCAAATCTGAGGTTGCTGTCGAGATTGATGAGTTAAAGGCTCGGATTAAAGTGTTGATGGATGATGCAATGTAGAGCAAAAGAGAAATTAAGAATTGGAAATTGATTAGCAAATTGTGCTTGGTGTGTCTTTGTAACAATGCATCTTGGTTACAAGTGTGTTTGATGTTGTTGATATGTATATATTTTACACTCTTTCATCATGCATTTGTTATTCATTTTGTTCTCTTAACTCATTGTTTTGCATTGTTTTTATTGCATTTGTCTTGCATACATCTTGCATATTGGAGTTATTTCAGGTGTTTAGGAGATGTCCAGACTGTTGGAACTGAATGGAGGTTGAGACATGCGGCTCGACCAAGCATGCTCGGAATGGACGTCATGTGACTCGACCGACATTCAACTTGGACGCGCTCCCAGGAAGAAGCACCAGTATCCCACTCGATCCATCATGCCTGGAATGGATGTCATCAACACTCCCGGAACCGTCGATCGAGCCACCCCGTTCGAGCCGTTCCACTCGAGTGGGATTTAGCTTTCGACGTCTTCATCAAAGTTATAGAGAATTGAGTCTTCTTTCCAATGCCGTTTGTTTCAAGCCAATAGGAGGTGTGGTTCAGGAGTAATCATCGTTTTAGTGGATGCGTATTCACCCAGCTCGAGCCGCTGCCCGTCGACTCGACCCTCCAGCTCGAACCGCTGCCCGTCGACTCGACCCTCCAACTCGAGCCGCTGCCCGTCGACTCGACCCTCCACCACTCGAGCCACCCGCTCGAGCCAACACCATCACCCACTCGAGCCACCACTTGTTCGCACATGTCAGGAAGATTTTCCGTCTCACACGCTTCAGGAGATTCCCGAACCGACGCTCTATCTTGTCGTTTTAAGTTTTAGGGATTCACATGTTTTTACTACATATACATTTTGTTAAGTCTTCGTTTGGGGACATCTCATCTTTTATTCTCGTTTTGTTCTTAAGGTTCTACCTAGCCACCTAAAACGTTTTAAGACTTTGTATCCAGATATCTTTTAATCCGTTTAGTTTTTGCATTTGATTTCTTCTACAAAGTTTTTCAACTCATTCTTGTCTATCTTATTATCTTTGTTTAATGTTTTCTGGATTTGTGTTTTTGGTGATGATTTCCGGATCTGAGTAGTGCTAGAGTTCTTAGGGATGGGATAGACTAGGTGGAGGATCTTAGGATGTAGAGTGTTTAAGCTTTGATTTTTATGATTCCCTTCTGGACTAGTGTTAGAAATGCTAGTTTCTCTCTGATCAATTGGAACTAGGTTCGAGACATTTCCACACCCAAAAGGTGTTTGATGAAATGTCTGACCAACTAGTGCCAAAGACTTATGTTCCTAGCCTAAGAGATTAGTTATCTAGGATGTTTGTTGACGTGAATGAACTTGTTTGTCATGCCTGCTCAACCATGTTTCTCTAGCGAGAGCTGGGTATGGAAGTGTTTGAGTCTGAGTAGCTTTTGCAAAGAGAAAATATTAGCTAAGTTGTGATGTTCATTGTTTAGGGATAGATCGCTTGTGGCATGTTAAACACTCTGTAGACTAGGATACTCCACCGACATCAATTACTCCCATCCTTAGGACTTCTATCTTTTTTATTGATATTACATTCCTGAGACTGTTTCGTTTCTAGTTATGTGATTCATTTTCGTTTTGCATTCTTATCACTCTAGGATTGTTAGACATAAAAACACTCTTTTTGATTTGGCTTAACTTATGATTTCTTGATTGCATCTTGATTGCTAGCAACATCCCATTTAGATTGACACTTTAAGTACTATAACACATAAGGTTAATTGAACCTGCTAGGATAGACAGACAAAAAACCTAGTATCAATTTGGTGCCGTTGCCATTTGGAAATATCTTTGCTACATTTAAGATTTCAAGTTTTACAAGATTAATATCTGTTACACTTTTCATTCTGAGTACTGACTTGTTTTGGTTGTCTACTTGTTTGTTTTGCATCACTGGAACATGTTGATTGCAACCTTGCATGCACACCAGATCAAGAGGACATCAGAATCTCCTTCCTGCTATCGACGACATTAATCGATTACAAAGACCAAGACAAGCTCGTCATATCACTGATCATCCCGCACCAGTCACTATGGAACAACAGAATGGACCAAATCCGCGACCGCAAAACATTGGTGTTGGGGATGCACCGAACACTCATACTCAACGTGCTAGGATCGTCCCTCCCGCCGTGCAAAACAACAACTTCGAGATCAAAAGTGGTATGATCTCCATGATCCAAGGAAACAAGTTTCACGGTTTGCCTAAGGAGGACCCACTCGACCACTTGGATGAATTCGACCGTCTGTGCAGTCTCACCAAGATCAATGGAGTGAGTGAGGATGGTTTCAAGTTGCGCCTCTTCCCATTCTCCCTAGGAGATAAGGCTCATCAATGGGAGAAAAACATTCCCAAGGGATCCATCACCACTTGGGATGACTGCAAGAAAGAATTCTTGGCGAAGTTCTTCTCCATTGCCAGAACTGAACGTCTTAGGAATGACATCTCTGGTTTTACTCAGAAGAGCTCAAAAACATTATGTGAAGCCTGGGAGCGTTTCAAGGGTTACCAGAGCCAGTGTCCTCACCATGGGTTCAGCAACGAGTCACTGCTGAGCATTCTATACCGTGGTGTACTCCCAAAAATACGCATGCTGCTTGACACTGCCTCTAATGGTAATTTCCTGAACAAAGAAGTTGATGAAGGATGGCAACTAGTTGAGAATCTCGCCGAGTCTGACGGCAACTACAATGAAGATTATGACCGCACAATTAGAGGTGACACTGGGTCTGAGGAGAAGTACAAGAGGGACCTTAAGAATGTCAATGACAAGCTTGACCGCCTCTTGCTAAGTCAGCAGCAGACCATCCATTTCGTAACTGAGGATGACCCTTTCCAAGTTCAAGATGGGGAGGGTGAGCAATCTGAGGAGATCAACTACGTCCAGAATCAAGGTGGTTACAACAAGGGTTACAACCCCTATAAGGCAAATTCCAATTTGTCTTACAGGAGTACCAACGTTGCAAATCCCCAGGATCAAGTGTACCCTCCTCAGCAGCAACAACAAGGTAACCAACAACCTTTTGTGCCTTATAATCCAGGATTCGTGCCTAAACAACAGCTCCATCAAGGTTACCAAGCTTCTTCAGGACCACCGTCAGGGTTTGCACCTCAACAAGTTCAGCCTACTCACGCTCCTGATCAAGAAATGAAGCACATGATGCAACTACTTCTTCAGGGTCAAGCTAGCGGTTCTCTGGAAATTGCCAAGAAGTTTGCTGAACTCAATCAGCTAATGGAGTGTTCATACAATGATCTGAATGTCAAGTTTGAAGCTCTTAACTCCAAGATGAAGTATATGGAAGGCAAGACTACTTCTAGTTCTACCCCAACACCTGGCCAACAACCTGGAAAAGCAGTTCAAAACCCCAAGGACTATGCTACTATCCATGCCATCACCACCCAAGCTGTAGATGTACGGCTCACTGAGGACAATGAGAGTTTAGATGGGGAGGATTTTGTTCAAGATGAAGTTCAGATAAAGGATCCCGTCGAGGTGCTTAAGGATCCAATTGAGTCAGCCAAGCAATCTGATCCTCAAGCTACTAACCAACCCGCTGCTCCCAAGGATAAACCTGTGAGATTCATTCCTCCACCATACAAGCCACCTCTACCATTTCCAGTCAGGTTTAAGAAGCAGCTTACTGAGAAGTATAAA
>NC_025702.1:5621341-5624001 GCF_000633955.1 Camelina sativa | reverse complement strand
AGACTAGGATACTCCACCGACATCAATTACTCCCATCCTTAGGACTTCTATCTTTTTTATTGATATTACATTCCTGAGACTGTTTCGTTTCTAGTTATGTGATTCATTTTCGTTTTGCATTCTTATCACTCTAGGATTGTTAGACATAAAAACACTCTTTTTGATTTGGCTTAACTTATGATTTCTTGATTGCATCTTGATTGCTAGCAACATCCCATTTAGATTGACACTTTAAGTACTATAACACATAAGGTTAATTGAACCTGCTAGGATAGACAGACAAAAAACCTAGTATCAATTTGGTGCCGTTGCCATTTGGAAATATCTTTGCTACATTTAAGATTTCAAGTTTTACAAGATTAATATCTGTTACACTTTTCATTCTGAGTACTGACTTGTTTTGGTTGTCTACTTGTTTGTTTTGCATCACTGGAACATGTTGATTGCAACCTTGCATGCACACCAGATCAAGAGGACATCAGAATCTCCTTCCTGCTATCGACGACATTAATCGATTACAAAGACCAAGACAAGCTCGTCATATCACTGATCATCCCGCACCAGTCACTATGGAACAACAGAATGGACCAAATCCGCGACCGCAAAACATTGGTGTTGGGGATGCACCGAACACTCATACTCAACGTGCTAGGATCGTCCCTCCCGCCGTGCAAAACAACAACTTCGAGATCAAAAGTGGTATGATCTCCATGATCCAAGGAAACAAGTTTCACGGTTTGCCTAAGGAGGACCCACTCGACCACTTGGATGAATTCGACCGTCTGTGCAGTCTCACCAAGATCAATGGAGTGAGTGAGGATGGTTTCAAGTTGCGCCTCTTCCCATTCTCCCTAGGAGATAAGGCTCATCAATGGGAGAAAAACATTCCCAAGGGATCCATCACCACTTGGGATGACTGCAAGAAAGAATTCTTGGCGAAGTTCTTCTCCATTGCCAGAACTGAACGTCTTAGGAATGACATCTCTGGTTTTACTCAGAAGAGCTCAAAAACATTATGTGAAGCCTGGGAGCGTTTCAAGGGTTACCAGAGCCAGTGTCCTCACCATGGGTTCAGCAACGAGTCACTGCTGAGCATTCTATACCGTGGTGTACTCCCAAAAATACGCATGCTGCTTGACACTGCCTCTAATGGTAATTTCCTGAACAAAGAAGTTGATGAAGGATGGCAACTAGTTGAGAATCTCGCCGAGTCTGACGGCAACTACAATGAAGATTATGACCGCACAATTAGAGGTGACACTGGGTCTGAGGAGAAGTACAAGAGGGACCTTAAGAATGTCAATGACAAGCTTGACCGCCTCTTGCTAAGTCAGCAGCAGACCATCCATTTCGTAACTGAGGATGACCCTTTCCAAGTTCAAGATGGGGAGGGTGAGCAATCTGAGGAGATCAACTACGTCCAGAATCAAGGTGGTTACAACAAGGGTTACAACCCCTATAAGGCAAATTCCAATTTGTCTTACAGGAGTACCAACGTTGCAAATCCCCAGGATCAAGTGTACCCTCCTCAGCAGCAACAACAAGGTAACCAACAACCTTTTGTGCCTTATAATCCAGGATTCGTGCCTAAACAACAGCTCCATCAAGGTTACCAAGCTTCTTCAGGACCACCGTCAGGGTTTGCACCTCAACAAGTTCAGCCTACTCACGCTCCTGATCAAGAAATGAAGCACATGATGCAACTACTTCTTCAGGGTCAAGCTAGCGGTTCTCTGGAAATTGCCAAGAAGTTTGCTGAACTCAATCAGCTAATGGAGTGTTCATACAATGATCTGAATGTCAAGTTTGAAGCTCTTAACTCCAAGATGAAGTATATGGAAGGCAAGACTACTTCTAGTTCTACCCCAACACCTGGCCAACAACCTGGAAAAGCAGTTCAAAACCCCAAGGACTATGCTACTATCCATGCCATCACCACCCAAGCTGTAGATGTACGGCTCACTGAGGACAATGAGAGTTTAGATGGGGAGGATTTTGTTCAAGATGAAGTTCAGATAAAGGATCCCGTCGAGGTGCTTAAGGATCCAATTGAGTCAGCCAAGCAATCTGATCCTCAAGCTACTAACCAACCCGCTGCTCCCAAGGATAAACCTGTGAGATTCATTCCTCCACCATACAAGCCACCTCTACCATTTCCAGTCAGGTTTAAGAAGCAGCTTACTGAGAAGTATAAAGCTTTGTTAGAAAAACAAGTCAAGGAGATTGAACTTAGGATGCCTTTTCTTGATGCATTTGCACTTGTGCCCCAATATCAAAAGTTTTTAACTGATTTGGTAAAAGAAAGGACCAAAGAGAAGGAGGAGATAGATAAAGGAGCTCAAGCTAAGGCTCTGGAAGATGAGAGAGTAGTACATGTCATAGGTGGAGTTATTCATGAATGCAAGGTTGTTACTCAGAAGATGATTATCCCAAAGAAGCTAGAGGACCCTGGTTCTTTCACTTTGCCTTGTTCTCTAGGTCCATTGGCCTTCACAAAGTGCCTATGTGACCTTGGTGCTTCAGTCAGCCTCATGCCACTCTCTGTAGCTCAGAGGCTAGGATTCAACAAATACAAGTCATGCAACCTCTTCTTAATATTGGCTGATAGGACAAATAGACTTCATCATGGTCTACTAGAGAACCTGCCCATCAAAATTGGA
>NC_025702.1:5599912-5619939 GCF_000633955.1 Camelina sativa | reverse complement strand
ATTCCTCCACCATACAAGCCACCTCTACCATTTCCAGTCAGGTTTAAGAAGCAGCTTACTGAGAAGTATAAAGCTTTGTTAGAAAAACAAGTCAAGGAGATTGAACTTAGGATGCCTTTTCTTGATGCATTTGCACTTGTGCCCCAATATCAAAAGTTTTTAACTGATTTGGTAAAAGAAAGGACCAAAGAGAAGGAGGAGATAGATAAAGGAGCTCAAGCTAAGGCTCTGGAAGATGAGAGAGTAGTACATGTCATAGGTGGAGTTATTCATGAATGCAAGGTTGTTACTCAGAAGATGATTATCCCAAAGAAGCTAGAGGACCCTGGTTCTTTCACTTTGCCTTGTTCTCTAGGTCCATTGGCCTTCACAAAGTGCCTATGTGACCTTGGTGCTTCAGTCAGCCTCATGCCACTCTCTGTAGCTCAGAGGCTAGGATTCAACAAATACAAGTCATGCAACCTCTTCTTAATATTGGCTGATAGGACAAATAGACTTCATCATGGTCTACTAGAGAACCTGCCCATCAAAATTGGACAAGCTGAGATTCCTACTGACTTTGTGGTGCTGGAAATGGATGAAGAACCTAAAGATCCACTAATCCTGGGAAGACCTTTCTTAGCTACAGCTGGAGTAGTCATTTATGTCAAGAAGGGGATAATTGATCTTAATCTGGGCAAAAACTTCAAGATGAAGTTTGATATCAAGGATTCTAAGAAGAAACCAACTATTGATGGGCAGACCTTCGTGATTGAAGAGAAAGATCATAAAGCTGGGTTTGACATCTTTGAGAGTGTGAATGAGGCAGACACTGAGGTTTTGGTAACCAAAGAGAAAACTCAAAGTGTCACTCGACCATTCTCCAACTCGAGCGCAGTCGTCACCCTCCCTATGTGTCAAGACCTGCTTCCTAAACCTCACCAACCGCAAGAGTCAAGTCCTCCCGCGCTTGACAGTTTGTATGATCTCCAAAATACTAAGATTCTAAGGGATTCAGTGAAAGAGTTAATATCTATGGTGAAAGAGATGAGTAGGCAAATCAAGAAGCTCCAAGGTACAATGAGAAGTTCTCCTCCAAGGAAACTAAGGAAGAGGTTTGGGATAATGAAGAAGAGCAGTTCATTTGTTGTTGAACCTGGGCAGAATGTTAAAGAGTATCTGACTNAACCAACCCGCTGCTCCCAAGGATAAACCTGTGAGATTCATTCCTCCACCATACAAGCCACCTCTACCATTTCCAGTCAGGTTTAAGAAGCAGCTTACTGAGAAGTATAAAGCTTTGTTAGAAAAACAAGTCAAGGAGATTGAACTTAGGATGCCTTTTCTTGATGCATTTGCACTTGTGCCCCAATATCAAAAGTTTTTAACTGATTTGGTAAAAGAAAGGACCAAAGAGAAGGAGGAGATAGATAAAGGAGCTCAAGCTAAGGCTCTGGAAGATGAGAGAGTAGTACATGTCATAGGTGGAGTTATTCATGAATGCAAGGTTGTTACTCAGAAGATGATTATCCCAAAGAAGCTAGAGGACCCTGGTTCTTTCACTTTGCCTTGTTCTCTAGGTCCATTGGCCTTCACAAAGTGCCTATGTGACCTTGGTGCTTCAGTCAGCCTCATGCCACTCTCTGTAGCTCAGAGGCTAGGATTCAACAAATACAAGTCATGCAACCTCTTCTTAATATTGGCTGATAGGACAAATAGACTTCATCATGGTCTACTAGAGAACCTGCCCATCAAAATTGGACAAGCTGAGATTCCTACTGACTTTGTGGTGCTGGAAATGGATGAAGAACCTAAAGATCCACTAATCCTGGGAAGACCTTTCTTAGCTACAGCTGGAGTAGTCATTTATGTCAAGAAGGGGATAATTGATCTTAATCTGGGCAAAAACTTCAAGATGAAGTTTGATATCAAGGATTCTAAGAAGAAACCAACTATTGATGGGCAGACCTTCGTGATTGAAGAGAAAGATCATAAAGCTGGGTTTGACATCTTTGAGAGTGTGAATGAGGCAGACACTGAGGTTTTGGTAACCAAAGAGAAAACTCAAAGTGTCACTCGACCATTCTCCAACTCGAGCGCAGTCGTCACCCTCCCTATGTGTCAAGACCTGCTTCCTAAACCTCACCAACCGCAAGAGTCAAGTCCTCCCGCGCTTGACAGTTTGTATGATCTCCAAAATACTAAGATTCTAAGGGATTCAGTGAAAGAGTTAATATCTATGGTGAAAGAGATGAGTAGGCAAATCAAGAAGCTCCAAGGTACAATGAGAAGTTCTCCTCCAAGGAAACTAAGGAAGAGGTTTGGGATAATGAAGAAGAGCAGTTCATTTGTTGTTGAACCTGGGCAGAATGTTAAAGAGTATCTGACTAGATATGACATTCTAGAGGGGTCTCTGGAGCCTCTCTATGACCCTCCCAAAGCATAAGAAGTATGCAAAGTCAAGCTCAGAGACTTTAAACAAGCTCACTTGGGAGGAAGTCCCAAAAGTATCACTGTAAATATTTTTTTTAGGATCCTTGTGTTTTTTATTTTCGTTTTTTTGTTTTCTGGTGTTCAGGAATCTGCAGAAGGGTGTATGGACAACAAAAAAAAAAGAAAAAGTGAAATTATAAATCAAAAGAAGGCACTATGACTCAACCTGGAGAGTTCAACCACCATCGTGCATTCTCAACCATCGTCGACTCGACCAAAGTTCAACCGATGGCGTGGAACCAAACTCGATCCATCCACTCGATTGATTGTGTTGTTCCACTCGGTCCGTTGTGTTGATCCACTCGACCCCTGTTCTCTCCGTCTTCACCTGCGACTCGAGTCGACCATTACGTCTGACTCGAGTTGAGACTCACCGTTCCACTCAATCCGTTAAACCAAATCCCTGTGACTTGACTGACAGTGTTTCTTTGTCACTCGAGTCGACCATTGCCAACTCGACCCGTGAAGCTGTTCCCTCGAGTCACCATGTTGTCACTCAACCGACATCATTTGCTCTGTTCTCGTCTTGTCGTAATCGTTGTCTTGGTATTCAAGTCTGTCGCCTCCGTAAACATCCACTTGACCGACGTCGTCAAACTTCACTTGATTCTATGTTCAGAACTCCGACTCGAACCAGTGTTCCACGACTGCTTCCGGAACAAACATTCTCGACGACTCAATCCACCTTACTTGAGTCACCACGTGACATGTACCACTCAACCATAGATCCTAGCGTGCGACTCGAGACTCGACAAATGTGTCACCCCTCAAGTCGACCTTCTTCCGCCTCACTCGAGCCGAGCTTCTCCAGCTCGCCAATTTTCATATGTCACAGGAGCGTTAACCTTCACCCACTCGTTCACGGCATGCGTCTCATGTGTCTAGGGAGAGGAGGAGATGAGGTTCGCAAGGTTNCAAAGAAGCTAGAGGACCCTGGTTCTTTCACCTTGCCTTGTTCTCTAGGTCCATTGGCCTTCACAAAGTGCCTATGTGACCTTGGTGCTTCAGTCAGCCTCATGCCACTCTTTGTAGCTCAGAGGCTAGGATTCAACAAATACAAGTCATGCAACCTCTTCTTAATATTGGCTGATAGGACAAATAGACTTCANCAAGTCGACCTTCTTCCGCCTCACTCGAGCCGAGCTTCTCCAGCTCGCCAATTTTCATATGTCACAGGAGCGTTAACCTTCACCCACTCGTTCACGGCATGCGTCTCATGTGTCTAGGGAGAGAAGGAGATGAGGTTCGCAAGGTTCCAGGGATAGAGCCTCCTCAGGTCATCGGTCAGCGCATCGTTCAACAGCTCAAGGTGACCAAGATATTGAGCAGCAATTGAGCATCAAGGAGATTATCAGCCTATATAAGTTGTGATGTTAGGGTCAGACCATGGTGAGTCCCGAATCGATGACATGCAGTGCGACGTGCAGCAGAATATTTATTAGAACACATAAGCGGTTGAGCAGCAAGTCGACCAACCAGCTAAGGTCACCCTTGCGGATCCAGCACAAGGTGAGTAACAGAGTCAGTACCACACTGCTCTTTGGGCGAGCACCAACTCCTTCTTCTAATACTGAGGTACTCCTACCTTCCCTTCTATATACCATTTCATTCCTGCATTGTTTCTGTTGTGATTCTTAAATCTTCCTGCAATTTTTTCTTACACAGGAGACTGTGTAATTTAAGTTTGGGGAAGGGTTTGGATGATGTATTTGATGTTGTGTCTTGTGATTCTTATTTCAAATTTTTGCATCATATCATGTTTGAGTTTGCATCCATCTATTTGCATAGAAAAACCAAAAAAAAATGAAAAATTTTCGAAAAAAAAATCTCCATAAAAACAGAGTGTTCATGTAGTTTAAACTTGCACATTAGTATTGATTCTAGTATTATTCATATAGGGTTGTTGCATTTAGCATAGGGGTTAATGATGATTGTAACCTTGTAAGCATGTTGGATTCAATAGGATAGGATCAAGGCCCTTGTTATTAGTTCTTTGATGCATGTTGAGTGAACTTGAAAATGTAAGATTGAAGCATGTTTTGAATTGACATCACTCCCTATCTATATGAACCTAATCCTGCCTTGCAATTATCTTGTTATGCATTGAAGTTGAACTCATGGATACCATACACATACTTGGATTGTCTTTCACATTTTTACCACCCTTTTCAATCCAAGTAGCTGATTCCCATCTTTGGAACAGTTTCCCGCACCCTTAACCAACCATTCTTTCTAGCCAATTGTATTCTTGAGTGTCAGACCTTTTCCGAGTTGAGCTTGTTAGAAAGTGTTAGGTTCTAACCGACAAGAGTAGGATCCTGTGTAGTTCTAGTTCTCGTTATCCGGACTAGTAGGACTAGGTGAGAACTCAATTTTGGGCAGAAAAGTAAAGGGTAGAAAGTTTTAAGGAGGGGGATGTGTTTTCAAAGTTTACAAGTCTAGTAAAGGATTTGAGTTGAGCAAATTAAAAAGATTTATTGGTTCTGGGCATAAAATAAAAAGATTAGACAAAGAAAAGAAAGTGAAAATACTTAAGATGTTTAGAGTCTTTAGAAAAAAAAAAGAACCATAATGATAATAAAGATTTCCCAATCCGCTAGAATGAAAAGAAGTGAACTCCTCCTAAGACTAAGTGTAAAAAGTTTGAGATGATGTTTCTGATGAAGGGTAAAGATAGGACCAACTTCTAGGTTAAAATGTTAGGACTGAGTTTCCTTGGGGACCTTGGGTAGACAGGGCACTGCTCTTGTATGTATCAGTTGGTTTCAACCTTTAGCCTTCTTTTGAGCTCAACTCCTTTTCGTGAGAGAACCTTATTCTGTATTGACAAAACCACTTGAGAAGGAGACCACCTTTCGTCTTTGACCTTTCACCCTAGCCAAATGAGTTCAACGATATTGCATAGCTTGATTCACGGTTCTCTGTTAATAAATGTTAAAGGGAGTGATTGATAGGATTGCATGTGTAGATTAAATAAATAAAGTTCCTTCACCATGCATTATACAACTAAAAACAAGGACCTTGATTCTAACTATTTTATTCAACATGTTTTAGGTTCTCAGACCCCATTTTTAAACCTCTCTTCCATACTTTTTTCTTGTTATTTGCTTGAGGGCAAGCAAAGAATAAGTTTGGGGGAGTTGATATGTATATATTTCACACTCTTTCATCATGCATTTGTTATTCATTTTGTTCTCTTAACTCATTGTTTTGCATTGTTTTTAGTCTCTTTTGCATAATGATACATATCTAGGTAGTCTTTGCATTTGTCTTGCATACATCTTGCATATTGGAGTTATTTCAGGTGTTTAGGAGATGTCCAGACTGTTGGAACTGAATGGAGGTTGAGACATGCGGCTCGACCAAGCATGCCCGGAATGGACGTCATGTGACTCGACCGACATTCGACTTGGACGCGCTACCAGGAAGAAGCACCAGCATCCCACTCGATCCATCATGCCTGGAATGGATGTCATCAACACTCCCGGAACCGTCTCTCGAGCCATCCTCACAACACTCCAGGAACCGTCGATCGAGCCACCCCGTTCGATCCGTACCACTCTAGTGGGATTTAGCTTTCGACGTCTTCATCAAAGTTATAGAGAATTGAGTCATCTTTCCAATGCTGTTTGTTTCAAGCCAATCAAGGGTGTGGTTCAATAGTTATCATCGTTTTAGTGGATGCGTATACACCCAGCTCGAGCCGCTGCCCGTTGACTCGATCCTCCAGCTCGAGCCGCTGCCCGTCGACTCGACCTTCCACCTCGAGCCACTGCCTGTCGACTCGACCCTCCACCACTCGAGCCACCCGCTCGAGCCAACACCATCACCCACTCGAGCCACCACTTGTTCGCACATGTCAGGAAGACGTTCCGTCTCACACGCTTCAGGAGATTCCCGAACCGACGCTCTATCTTGTCGTTTTAATTTTTAGGGATTCACATGTTTTTACTACATAGACATTTTGTTAAGTCTTGGTTTGGGGACATCTCATCTTTTATTCTCGTTTTGTTCTTAAGGTTCTACCTAGCCACCTAAAACGTTTTAAGACTTTGTATCCATATATCTTTTAATCCGTTTAGTTTTTGCATTTGATTTCTTCTACAAAGTTGTTCATCTCATTCTTGTCTACCTTATTATGCTTTGTTCAATGTTTTCTGGACTTGTGTTTTTGGTGATGATTTTGGATCTGAGTAGTGCTAAAGTTCTTGGGGATGGGATAGACTAGGTGGAGGATCTTAGGATGTAGAGTGTTTAAGCTTTGATTTTTATGATTCCCTTCTGGACTAGTGTTAGAAATGCTAGTTTCTCTCTGATCAATTGGAACTAGGTTCGAGAAATTTTTACACCCAAAAGGTGTTTGATTGCTAGCAACATCCCATTTGGATTGGCACCTTAAGTACTACAACACATACGGTTAATTGAACCTGATAGGATAGACATACAAAAAACCTAGTATCAGTTTTGTTTGTGTTTTTTGGTGTTGTATGTTATATGTGGCTTTGGTAATGATAAACTATGTCTTTGCTTCAGATAAGAGAGATTTAAAGTACCAAAAAGTGAGTTTAATAAAGAAAAACATCCAGACAACAAACCATGAAACAACAACAATCCATTCTTCACCAAAAAAAAAAAACATAATGATGAGAAACCTAATCTAGGAGGAACACTCAAACCATGGTGCAATTCGACCTAGTCCTTGTCCTTGGGATCCTTGATTAGTTTGTGATCCAACTGTCGGGCCTTGTGATCATTGAGCTTGCCTTGGAGGTATTTAATAAGTTTGTGATCGGTGAGATTGTCTCGGAGGTCCAACATTAGTTTGTGACCCAACTGGTGGCACTTGTGATCCGTGAGCTTGCATTTGGGGTCCTTGACGAGATTGTGACCAAACTATTGGCACTTGTGATCTGTGAGCTTCTGGTTCCTAAATCATTTGATAACTTGAGTTATAACATATCCATACATGATTTATGTGAGGTTAACGAAAAGAAAAACACAACATACCTGAGTTTTCTTTGGTCAACCTCTTGGTCTCTTTGGTACATTAACTAAGATAGTTGCATTCTTACATGCTTTCTTGTTGTATCCTTGTTGCAAACAATTAGAGCATGTCATGATTCTTTTTTCTCGAGACATCTTTGAAGTAGATGAAGTTTCATTCCTTCCTTTCTTCCTTGCAAAGTTATTTGGTCTTCATGGGTTCCCTTTTCTCCATGGTGGTGGCAAGACAGGCAATCTATTCAATCTAGGCCACAATGGCATCCCCTGAACAGGCATAATACCATCCCGGTATGTTTCTCGCCACCTTATCTTTGTGTAGTAATCACTGACATAGTCCTCAACTTTCTCTTTCTTTCCTATTATCACACAAGCAGCATGAATACAAGGGATTCCAACCATCCGCCACTTCCTGCAACCACAAATTCTCTTATTCATATCAACCCTGTAATTAACACCATTGGAAGATACCTCATGAATATTGTGTCCGGCAACAGACTCTGATACACCTTCAGAAGGTCCACCTTGAACTTTGTCTCTAACCTCAAACTCTGAGATGCTTTGCGGTGGAGCTCCATCTCCGACAACACTATTTGTTTCGATTCGCGGTGGAGCTGTATCTACATCGTTGCTGTCATACACAACTAGACTATGTGATTCGTCTTGTGATGGAGCTTCGATTCCGTCTCCGACAAACGAAATCACCCCCTTGTTTCTTACTTTTGGCATCGAATAATTAGGGTTTCAAAGATTTGGGGATTTTGGGAAATTAGGGATTACAGTGCGATTTGGAGATTTTTAAGCCTTCTGAGTCGTTGATAAAACGACGTTGTTTTAAGCTTAACGGATCTGTTAACGACAGCGTAACAGAGGAGCTAACGGGGGTTAACGGGTGTTAATTGCTCCGTCACCCGAAATTACGACCTGGGGTTTTTGGCCTGGTCAATGATGTTTCATGTTTAAACAGAGAGTCAACTGCAACTATATATTTTAAATGACCACATGCAAAGTTGATGGTTTAAATGGTGTTTTTGTGCAAATTCATGGTTAAAACGACATTTTTCCCATTTGAAAATCAATTGACTAAATGATTATCATATTTTTGCTTGAAATAGAACTACTTTTCTTTACTATATTTTACTATAAGTTTTTATTCTGGTCGATTAACTGACACATAACACAATTATGTTAATCTAACTTTGAAAAACCCACCGGTATATAGTAGTAAGATGTTTAAGAGAGTTGCAGAATATTTGTTGAGAAGTGTAGAATGCTTTTAGATTATTGATCTATATTGTTAGGTTTAGGTTGGATGTATTCCCTCGTTTGTAGCAACCAACCATTCTAACAATTTCTTTCTTTAAGCGCTTTTCTCTCCCTCTCTCTCTCTACTTGCCAAGGTTCTCGAGCTCTGATGAGGTTGAAATAGCAATTAGCAACCACAACAGGTTTTTAGGACCGATGAACTGGCTCACGAGGAATCAGTTTGTGACAATGGCACAATCCGATGCTTGAACCGTGGGACACTCCTTGTAACGTGTCAACCCCTAGTGTCCCAAGCAGTCTTAACCACTCTTTTCAATAGTGCAAATTTTATCCCTAGTGGAAAGACTACTCGAAAATTGCAACATCAACCGAAATATTAAATAACAAAAATATTATGGTTTCATTTTAAATATTACCAATCTTTTATTTCACAAAGAGATACCAACGAAACCATTGATAGAAGACAAAAAAATATGGAGATTTTTGAACACAAACACAATAACAAATATCAGATAACTAAACAGAAGCAGACAAGCTGGGAACAAAAGAGAACCAACGAAACCCACAGCTCCATTTCTCTGGCAGCGAAGGACACTTTGGAACCCAATGCCATGTCCTTCTCCCAACATGAAAAAACAGAATCTCAGGCCAATTGTAACAACAAACACAGATCATCTCTTTATGCCACAGACAGTACACATGCTCGTAGTTATGGTAACACACCGAAGTGAACTTCCTACAAACAATGTCCGGTAACGTTTCAGTTTCGATCCAACTCTCTGTCTCGTCTTTAAATTCCCAAATCTTGATACTCCTGCAAATCCCATTACTCCCAATACCTCCAACCATGTACAGTATCTTCTTCTCTGGATCACTCACCAATCTAGCAAACGTGATGTGATCCTCCGCCGGAAAAACACCGTGTCCGGTGGCTGTTGTTGTCCATTTCCCGTCGTTTAAATCGACGCTCACGATTAGAAATGGCTCGGATCTAGCGAAGTAGAGAGACCCATTGTAAAAGACTCCATCTTGATTGAACCCACGAGGTAAGACCTGATCAACGCCGCCGAACTTTCTCCAGGTGCGATCACCGGAATCGTAGAGGCAAACGGATCTTGAAGAAGCGGCGGAGGAAGATGGGCAAAGAGTGAAGATTTTGTAGCCGTCAGGGGAGGTAACAAGGGAGAGAAGCTCAAAGGGGAAAGAGTAGCTAGGGAACTTGATAGATCTTGAGGATCTGGTTAATGGATTGAAGATGGAGAGAGAAGAAACAGAGGAAATTGAACGTGAGAAACAGAGGAGGCCGTGGGAAGAAGAGAGGAGAGAAGAGGCGCAGGTTACTGAAAGGGAGCGAGGGAGTGGTAACGTGCACCAGGAGATGAGATTTGGGTTGAAGAGAGGGAAGGAGTTGAAAGATTGAGGATGACAGAGGAGGAGGAAAGAAGGGAGAGAGAAGGAAGAATGGTCGGAGAGAAATGTTGGAGAGAGGATGAGAGATCGGAGATGGCGTGAGATTGATCTTAGGGAGATGAGAGTTTTGAAAGGGAGAAAAGAGAGGATGTGGTCGAGGAGGTGATTTGGTAAGTTAGACCAGATGGTTGGATCCATGTCTCTTGGAGAAGATAGAGCTGTGGGGGATGATTCTGGTGACCAGTAGAGGAAATCGGAGGCGGTGGATGAGGTGGTTGTGGTGGTGGTGATGGTAATGGGTTTCTTGGCGTGAGCTCTGAGTCGGAACATGGTGAGAGATTGTAGGAGGGACGTAACGTTGAAGTTTCAACCAGCTTTGAGTTGCTTTTCTTATTACTTCAAGAAGAGACAAAGGGAAGGGAAGAGATATGTAATGAAGACTCTACGTTTGCGCAGGGGCGGATACAGACAAATATTTAGTATGGGGCACTAATAAGATTAATAGTTAAATTAGAGGGTATATAAATAAATATTATACTATTTATTCAAGGAAAATAAAAAAATAGAGTGGGACACGTGCCACACCCACGGTCAACGTGCGTCCGCCACTGCGTTTGCGTCTACACAGTTCACATTTGGGATGTGGGACAAAAGAACAAGTGAACCGGACCAAACTGATGATGCTCTTTTAATTTTTAATACATTAAAAAACATATAAACAAAAATGAAACAATATTATTCTTTCTTTAGGTCAAACACCGGATTAAAACTAAATACAACAGTAATATATTTTCTCTATATTTTGTTGAAACGAAAAAATTTATTAATCAAAACTAGCTCGAAACCAAGAATATTAGTGTTGAATTAAACCGGTTAAATAAATACAGTTATTTTATTTTTGTCACGCTGCAATTATTTTTAAGTTTTTAATAGTACTTATTTTATAAGTAAATACTTTAAGTTAAAATGAATTTTTTATATATTGTATGTTTTTTTGAAAACTAAACAGAAGAGGATTCTATAATGGAAAAAAATAAAATATTGAACCAAATTTCCAATTTAGTGATTTTGTTTTTGCATTTTTTAAAAATCTAAGCCAAACTGCAAAGTAGCCGTCAGGGGAGGTAACCACCAAAAACTTTTTATTATCAATATGTTTAACATTTGGTGTCAAAAAAATATAAATATACTAGATAACAATCCGCACATAGTGCGACTAAATCAGTTCAAATAAAACTATTATTTGAGATTTGATATTTGTTTGTGTAAAATAAAATATGTAAATTAATTATTTTTTTTGTTTTATTCAAATTTACGTTTATTTTATATAAAAATATGTTTTACCCGTGAAATATTTGTAAGTAAATAATAATTTTAACGCGGTGAAAAAATTTGTATGAAATTTAATTTAATAAAACATGAATAATTATTAAATTTTTAAAAGAAATTAATTTTTTGTTTTTTAAAGAAGTATAATATAGTTTCAAATTAAATGACTACAAATAGTTTAATTTATTTAGATGTAATTAGGATTAATTAATAGGGTTTATTTGCTAAAATGTGCTTCGAACTCTCTGGCGACGACACATCAGCATTTTTTCAAGAGTGCTTCTTTATTAATTTATAGGAGATATGTTTAACATAAATATTCTTTAGTTTTAGTTTTATTTTATTCACAATCTTATTATATAAAGTTTGGTTCTCAAAGTTAGTAACTCATCAGATCGTAACACGTGTTAGTTTTAACGATCAAAGATCAAAGTTAAAAACTCACCAGATCGTGACATGTGTCCGTGTTAACAATTAAATATCCATGTTAGTAACTCATCATATTGTGACACGTGTCAATTTTTAACGAACATAAATCACATATCAAAGTTAGTAACTCATTAGATTGTGACAAGTGTCAATTTTAACGTTCAGAAATCACAGTTTTCAACTTTGGTAAAATGATGCATAAGATAATTGTAATATTATTATATTAAAAAAACTCTGTTAATCCTTAAAGGAAAAGGATTGTAAATACACCTCTGTATATAAGCAAATAGATGATTACATATTTTTCACCAAACAAAATAATTTCAACTAGCTTTGTTTTTCTTGGTAAATTTTTTTCCTTTATTTCTTATTAACCTTTTGTTTGACACATCATCGTTCTTGAACAAGTCTCGAAGGCAATTTTTTGTTGTCTAATCGAAGCAACTATATAAAAAGATTCCTAGATATTATTAAGTGTTTTCGTCGTCATTTCTTTGAATTTTGATTTGTTTCTCAATTTCATATTGCATACTACGCAATCTTTGACTTTAAAGTGTTAACAATTTTTCTTATGCATAATAACTAAGGTTTTTAGGATTAACAAATTTCTCACGGTGTTATTATTATTTCTATTAATTTGCAGGACAAATGCAAGATAACAACAGAAATTATATAACACTAGATCAACTAAAGAGAAAGAGTTTTTATCGTCGAACGATAGTATGTCTTACAAAAAAGTGGGAACCATTTAAAAAAAAAACAATGAACTCCTTGGAATAAATTTTCTCATAAAATAGAATAGGGATTAAGGAAAATATACAGAAAATTATTATTTCTAAAAAATGTAAATACTCACTTCTGTATAAACATAGATCGTCTTCTATTATTCAACTAACAAAATAATTTATTCAAAAATATTGCTTTCAACTTTGTTTCTATAAGTCAAACTTTTTTAATGGGAAGACAAATTTTCCTTATTTTTTTAAACCAAAATATACTCCTGCTTTCTATTTTTTCAGTTTGGAATAGGTAAGAGTAATATGTTGACCCAAAAAAAATGGAAGATTAATATATGCATCTTTTTTTCTTATACTATATTTTCAAATTTATTGTAGTAGTTGTTTTATTTAATTTATATTTTCATATTTGAATTATTTGAGATTCATATATTATCGTGCTTATAATCTACAATTATTTCATTAGTTATGTAAAATTAATTTTTTTCTAATTTCTCAACCTTGGTTGGTTGGTCATAAACCTTTTTTTTTGACAAACATAATTGTTATCATTCGTTCAATTTCAAAAGGAGATAAAGAAGAGAAAGTTATCAACCTAATGGTTGTATAAAATAGGCTAATCAAACACAAACCTACAACAAACATAGATAGATTGGTAAAACATAAATCGTTGTTTATAGATCCATAAGAGCTTGGAGATAAAGGCTACATCATGGTGTGTCAAAGAAATATCTATGAAATATATTGGAAAATTTAACATTAGTTACTATCAAAAAGTTTTGTGACGTTGGATAAGGGTCTTTAGTTTCATTGGTTGCTAGAGCAAGCCACTTTGAGATAGCTAAAAGATGTGAACATGTTCTATCCACACATAAGGAGGGCATAGCCAAAGTTCTCTCTATGGTGGAAGAGGTTCGACGCAAGGTTATCTTCCCAAGGAAGTAAGGTGGGGGAAGTTGGATGCAAGGTTATCTCCCAAGGGAGGAAGGCGGAGCGAAGGTTTTCTCCATCTCTATGGTAGAGGAGGTTGGACGCAACGTTCTCTCCATATGGGAAGAGAGCAGAACCGAGGTTCTTTCCATAGTCAGTCATATACTATTGTGATATAATTTATTTTTTATTCAAAATATTTTTTGAGCCAACAATTTTAGTGATTAAAAAAATTATGCAAAAGTGAAAGTAAAGAGACATATAATAGTTGACTTACTTTGGTCGTATAGACATATTTTAGGTGGTAGTAAATAATGTATTTGTAGCATACTGTATATCTAGTTGTAAAAAAAAACACTTTTAATAGTAACATCCATAAAAAATTTGTATATGGATATAAATCAATGTATTACAGTAAAAAAAAATATAAATAATATATAATAAATTTTAATATATTTTTATTAAATTTAATTTTATTTCCAAAACTTTAAAGCCCGCCCGATTGAGTTATCTTGTACTTTATATAAACCAAAACGTGATTCAATCAAACCAGACAAAAGTTTAAGACATGCATTATTTAAAACCGAATAAACCAAACTGAAAACTCCAACGACGGTGTCACATTCAAACTAAGCCTCGACAATAGATTTGACTTCTTCTTCTTCTTCCCATAAATTATACAATTACACATAAATGCACGTTTATTGATGATAGTCCGAACGTCGTTGGACGACCAACATCTAATTACATTATTGATAAATGGAACAGTTGATTATGAAGATTAATCTTAGGGTATGAATGGTGACTGCGGTCAGGGCGGCCAAATCCGTCAGCGGTTTAGTCCGCCCCAAAAATAGGGCGGACAGCAGACCACTGCGGACTAAGTCTATTTGTATGTAAAAGCGGTCCGCAGTTGGTCCGCAGCGGTCTTGTTTCTGCTTTATTTAGATCGCACCACTGCGGACTGCGTTTGATGAATGGTAAATAAAAAGCGGTTCAGTCCGCAGACAGATTTGTCCGCCCTGACCGCTGCAACCATTCACACCCTTAGTCTTAGGACCACTTTTTGACTTTAGAATTTAATATGTTTTCTGTCTTTTACAAAAAGTGTTTATCTCAATGCCAAGTAGGGCCAGTTTCATAAGATCCGCTCGTCTATTCTCATTTCATGCCAAGTGTGAACAATATGTTATCTGGAGAGGCTGCAGAGTAATTAGCAATGGTATGTTCTATTATAAACAACTAGGTTTTGAACTCACGCGTACATTTGATATATTTTGATAAAAATTATATATAATTAATTACGGTAATAAAATATTATCTCGTAAAAAAAATTCAAATTAGTACTAAGGAAAAAAAATAAATTTCAGATACACAATTTTTTAAAATATAAAAATCAGTTGTGTTATAAAATCAAATCTGATAAAAAAATTATACATTTAACTTGATGTCCAGGCGAGGCAAATCAAACTGATGACCTCACATATCCTATACCATTTTCTTTGAACACCAAAAAAACGAAACAATTTTATAATCATGAATTTAACTCGTTTTCATATTTAATTATCGCTATCACCTATGTTTTCATGTTTTTTATTCAATATTTTCGTATTTTTCATATTCTTTCTTGTCATTTTCATTGTCAAATTTTGTGTTAATTGTCATCGTAACTTTTACCGTTTGGTTATTCGTTATACTCTTTTTCTTTTTCTTCCTCGTCAACTTCTTCACATTCTTCCACAGAGAAACCTTTTTTTAGACTACCACACAACTTGTTAATTCATCAAACTCCAAGAACAAAATCATTTCTTTTCTCATAAAATTTTTGAAATTCATTATTATACTCCAAGAACAAAATAAATATTTCTAATATTTTAAACTTTTAAAAGGTTTCAAAATATAAAATTTGAACCTTTTAAAAATTTTCAATATTTATAATATTTTAAACTTTTAAAATTTAAAACTTATAATATTTAAAAACTTTTTAAAAGCTAAGAACTTTTAAAAGTTTCAATATTTATAATATTAAAACTTTAAATTTTTTAAATATTATAATATTTTTTTGAAAATGTTATAATATTTTTTAAATATTATAATAATTTTTTTTGAAATTTTTTAAATATTATAATATTAAATAAAAAACCAGATCAAACCAAATAAAACTTTTAAACTTGGACGCCTGATAAATCAAGTTTTCATGCTCATTCGTTGTTGCAAGCATATTAATCTTATTTATACTGGTTCTGAACCATTGTCTAAAAACTTTCTAGCCGATGTGGGATATTGTGCTTAGTTCTTTGATTTCCATAAATTTAAAATTTTCCCTTTCTAAAAAATTCTGTAAATTTAAAAAAATGTTAATGAATGACATGTCAAATCATGATAGGTTGTTTAAAAATAATTCTTAATATAGAAAATTATGGAAACTGTATAATGTTAATTAGTGATATGTCAAATTTCTATTGGTTGTTTAAAATCCTATGTGGACGGCCTTAGGAGCTTATAGCTTCTACTTTTTATTAGTATAGATTTCAAATATCATCTCTAGTTAATTTTGTAAGATTTTTGTTTTAAGATAGTAGTGATTCAAATTAAAATCGGATTGAAGATACATAATTAAAAAAAACTATTGTAATTATATCTGACTTAAATCGTCCGACTAGTTCGAAAACATGAGGCAGCTCGATAACATAAATTTTAATATATATAGTAAAACTTCTATAAATTAATAAAATTTCTCGATCCCAATATTATTAATTTATAGTGATATTAATTTATCTATAAATTAATATTTATCATTCTATAGATAGATATATTTCCAATTATTTAAATTCTTAAAAATTATGAATTGAGCAATTTTAGCAAGAATAGACTTTAGAATGTTACACAAATTTTATAGTTTTAAAATTGAATTTATAATATTTATAAAATATTACTGACAATAAATTAGAAATACTATAAACAAATTCACTTATACACATGACATACATAAATTCAAATTTATGAATAATTAGATCAATTGTCATAGTTTAAGAGCCTATAAAACTATCAAAATGAAAATAATGCATATCTAGAAATTGAAAACTTTTAAAAATTTTAGCTATTTTTATGACATGTTATAGAGTGTTTTATATCATTATAGTGTGAAAATACAACATAAAAATTGTTTTAAAAATATAAGCTCTAGGAGAAAATTAAAAATTTAAATCATATATTTTTACATCAGCATATATATATATATATATATCCTAGGTAGAGGACCCGCACCTCGCGCGGGATCATGTTTATAGAAATCATATATATTTTTTATCTTTGTTATTTAATTTATTTGATGTATACTCGTATTGTTATTTTTTTTATGAGTATTCAATTTTTAATATCTACTACGATAGTACCCGCACTACGCCGCAAGTTATTTTTTATTTTGTTTTTATTTTCATTATTTTGAAGATAATTTTTATATGTTGTTTGCAATAATAAAAAAAAAATCAAAGCATGTGTTGATTGATTGTCATTTTTGATTTTGTATTTAATTACCTTAAAAACATGATTTGTCAACATTAAAAAAAATATTTAAATAATAAAAAAATCTAGGATCGTAAAAGGCCAAAACCATACAATATAAATCTCATAATGAAATTCTCTGAAACATAATCCGCCTCAAACTCAAACCAAAAAATATATCAATATCCACCTCTGTCGCATATTCGAAATCACATCATAGTTTTGCTTATGTAGCATTAAAACTACGAGTAAATAAAAATGAGGAAAAATGTTTCAGCTATCGGTTTCTAGTTTCAATCTCTTCATCAAATAAACCTTCATTATTCTTGCTCCATCGTGAAGCATTTCAAACAAAGATATGTACTTTACTCTAGTGGTCTTTTAGTCTGCAGTTTAGTATTTGTAAAACTCTAACATCTCTTCTTCCAAAAGATGAGTCTTGCCTACAATCACAAGTTAACCTCTGACTCTTTATCTTCCATCACAGTTTTTTCAGTCTCAGCACTGTCTCCATTTGTCTAAACCTCTGACTCTTTATCTCCCGTCACAGCCTTTTCATCATCTTTTTTTTATCTCAGTATCTATCTTCGTTTTCTTTGGTTCAGACATATCCTCATCTTTCGTAACTTCTTGTGTTTCGTTATCTCGAGAATTCTCCTCCTCCTATGCCACTTAAATGTTGAAACTCATTTCTCCTTTCCCATCTCAGACCCAATATTCAAGAACACTCATACAAACCTTCAGTTCCATCCAACCTCGTTTGTCAAACCAAACATTAAAATGTTACTATTTACTCCATACAAATGTCTCAAAACACACCAGTGGAAAACACAACTAACCGTTAAAATCACAATTTCACCGTTGAATCTGTAGCCAGTACTACCATGAAGCTCTCCACCAAATCTCAGCTCGATCGGATAAGTTTTGGACTACCAAACACTGTTAAAAGGACACAACCTCGAATCTGATTTCTAGGGTTTCTGGTTTGGGCAGTTCCAGTAATTTCTTGCATAGGAAAAAACCCACATAACTTCGTGAATACAACTCCAATTGGACTTCCGTCAATGGCTACGAGCTCATGGCTTGATGGTGATCACGCAGGAGTATTTTTCTTTCTAATTCGTTGTCACATCCAGCGCCGAAGAGCCTCCAAAGGCACCTCTCCAAACTGCTTTATTATCTTATTCCTCTTTCTCATTTCATCTTTTCTCCAGCTCCGATCTACTCCAACTTTGCTCTTCCACCACCACCGTGGCATGCCACAGTCACAGTAATGACTACCAGATCCACCACCTCTGCAACGTCTCCTTCTACGTTGATTGTCATCCGGTTCGCCGCTTCCCAACTCCATCTCTCAGCACCATCTTTTCTTCTTCCTTTTTCTCTATTTTTTACGATCTCTCTTGTTCTCCCATACTCTCTCTCATTGCTACCTCTCTTCTCCTCTCTCCTTCTTGCGGTGATGTTAGGTTCAACACCAACTCTCTCTCTCTCTCCCTCTCTCTCCCTCCTTGTTGAACGAAGTCGGCGGTACAAGTGTTTTTAACACACGATCACACAAACCTTTTTGTTACACCGACGAAAATAACGTTGAATCCGCAGTGCTGGTGATCCCATGGCTCTCTTTCTAAAGATTGGATCAGAACCGACGATGAAAGCTAATTAGAAAGAAGAAGAAATTGAATCATGAAAGAGAACAAATATGCACCTAGACAAAAAAAAAGCTGATATGTATTAATGTTTTAATTTGATAGGTTAGTGTATGGTTATTATTGGAATAGAATGATGAGCTGTATTAATTAAAATATTTTCATTGGTTACCTGCTTTAATTGATGTGTCATCTCCAGTGCGCCTGGGCACTAATACCCGTTACCCGTATTCGACCCGTTACTCGGCTCGTACCCGTCCCAAAAAAAGGGTATCCGCAGCTTTAGGGTCGAGTAAAGGGTATTTTAATTAATTACCCGTGAGTAAGGGATGAGTATAGGGTATTAGTTTAGTTTTGAATACTCGTCCCGTTACTCGTTCCTTTACCCGTTTTGTTACCCGACCCGTTAATACCCTTTAATATTTTGTATTATTATTATTTATTATTAATTTATAAATAGATTATAGAGTTAAAGTTAAAGCCTAAGTTCAACTTAGACTAGCTGATATGATATATACGACACCCAATTGAATTATATATTACTTTTATTTTAAAGTTTGCAATTTTATAATTTTTGGAACTATATGTTGGATATATTTATGAATTTTTCCTTTTTTTGGATATCGGAATATAAAATTATTATTGCGATTATTGACAATTTTTTTACCGAGTACTCGTTTTTCCGGGTAAAAGTAAATGGTCGGGTAATTAAAGGATCAACTATTTTTTACCAGGTACCTGTTTTTTCGGGTACTCGTTATTTAAGGGTCTAGTACGAGTAATTTTTTTCTGTTACCCGTTAGCATCGGGTCGGGTAAAGGGTATAAGAAAATGCAAGGGTACTCGTCCCATGCCCAACACTAATCTCCAGAAATGCTTCACAATGCTGATGTGTCATGGTCTGGAGAGAAACATTCAAGTTTTATTGTATTGATGGGTTTGTATTTATAATTGGATATTTTAGAATGGAGTTTATCACATAAATGAAAACTAAATCCAGTTAGGATAGATTTGGTATAAGTAACTTATTGGGTTTTCAATTGTTTTCCCAAGGCCCAATTGTTAATATTCAAACCATATTTTTTTAACTTTTTTTTAGAGTGAGAGGAGACGACAAACTCAGGATAGGATTATAGATTTGATTTTTTTAACTTTTTTTTACAGTGATATGAGTTGTAAATAAGTTAATGTTTTGAGGGTTATTTGATAAAAATTGTCATGAGCTATGTAATGCTGACACGTCAGTTTTTTTCAAATGTGCTTCTCTATTAATATATATATATATATATATATATATATA
>NC_025702.1:5590703-5596421 GCF_000633955.1 Camelina sativa | reverse complement strand
ATATATATATGGGATAAGATGCTAATCTAAAATAGACAATGAAGATAAACCTTTTAAAAACATAAAATAAAAAACAATATAAGATATACACATCATACAAACTCTAAAATTAAAATTTAGAATTAAGCTTTTACAATGATTTTAAATTGACTTTTTAGACCGATACAACAAAAATAACAAAAAAACACACAAATAAAAATTGAGATATAGTGGAAAAGGATGAGAGAATTAAATAATGAGTATTTATAGGAAGAGAAATGATGAAAATTACATTTAAAAAAATGAGAGTTACAATTCTAGTTTATTATTTGTTTTAATACAATTGAGTGGAGAAATATAGTTAATGTATAATTTATATGATTTTAGTTTTATATTAGCATATGACTTAAATGTCAAGATTAAATATTTTTTTAATTTGTAGTTTAATATAAATATAGTATTTTTTAGTTAAAATTATTGCCAAGTGGACTAATAAAAAGAGAGTGAAACCTTACTTTTATGTATATGATATAGGTAATATAGATTTATGATAGAAAATGGACAATAATACCAAACAAGTTTTACATTGTCATGTATTACATTTATTTTAATTAGAAAACTTATGAGTTTATGGGGCGTAATTTTTATAATCAGAAAGACAAAACTATATGTATATTATGAGTTTGGTGACATTTTCACATTTTTAGGTGGTGCTGGTGGATGTTTTCCGTGTGTTGGAGGTAGAAATGGATGTGTCACACCTGGATATTGGTTTGCTGACATCTTCACGTACTTATGTGGTGGTGGTGGATGTTTTCCGTGTGTTGGAGGTAAAAATGGATGTGTCACACCTGGATATTGATTTGCTGACATCTTCACGTTCTTATGTGGTGGTGGTGGATGTTTTCCATGTGATGGAGGATAAAATGGATGTGTCACACCTGGATATTGGTTTGCTGACATCTTCACGTTCTTATGTGGTGGTGTGGATGTTTTCCGTGTGATGGAGGGTAAAATGGATGTGTCACACCTGGATATTGGTTTGTTAACATCTTCACATTCTTATGTGGTGGTGGTGGATGTTTTCCGTGTGATGGAGGATAAAATGGATGTGTCACACCTGGATATTGGTTCGTTGATATCTTCACGTTCTTATGTGGTGGTGGTGGGTGTGTTGGAGGTAAAAATGGATGTGTCACACCGGGATATTGGTTCACTGATATTTTTGCACTTCTGTCTGGTAAAGAATGAAATGGTTCAGTTGATGAAGTTGGGTATCTAGCCTGGACAAGGCCAAATGCAAGAAGAAGCAGAGTAACCACCATTTTTATTGGAGAGAAGTTGATAATCATTTTCACATTTTTGTTTTTGATTAAAAATGTTTACCCAACCTTTCTTATATATTGTTGTGACATAGATAAGATGAAGCAACATAATTATTTGGTTGACTATAATTATATGCTGACCAAAATCATAAGGTAATGTATTAATTAGTTTACTTAAATTGTATGTTCTATATATATATCAATATAGCTATATTAGTTGAATATATATTATGACTAGAATTTGTACCCGTGCACGAGAGAGATTTTAATTTAAAATATTTTTTATCAATAGAAATTGTTGAGCTCAAATATAATCATTCCAACTTTTGAGTATAAATATATAACTTACTTTACTCAGAGATAATATTTCTTTGTTATATCTATTTGCGACTTTACGTGGGATTTTAGTTAATTTTTTTATCGATAAGAATCATTGAATATGAATATATTTTGAAGATTAAAAGATAAATCTATATAAATGTCGTACTTCTTTTACTAATCTATATATAACATATATTGTCTAGTGTCGCAATAATATTGTCGACAATCTTCTGAGTTTTTATTTTTAAAAGAATTCATTCCATATTCATATCCCATGAAAACCTAATTTTAAAAATTCTAACGTCAATATCAATCGTTGACCTAATTATAGAGACCATTTAAACATATCGATATCCTACATTAAATGTGAATATACAAAGTTTCATGAACATTTTTACTGTTATGTCGCTACAATGAGGTTATCCAAATGCATCATCTGCCATAATAGAATTTCAAACTAAGTCAAGAATGCTTAAATGATGAAACATTTAATCTATTCACTAATCCAAGCTACATATTTTTCTAAAATCTCATATGTTATTTGCAGATGTTAATTTTGTGATGCAATCCCAACTTCTTCTTCTCAAAAAAAACATAGTGTACTTTTAATATGTTGTTTTTGCCAATGTTTTGGGTTAAAAGCATTTGATATTATATATATATATATATATATATATTTGTTATATGTTTTATATCATGTTATAAAATTGTTGCTCCAGTTGATAATATACCTTATGAGTTATTTTAGGAATCTAAATAATTTCTCTATTTTAAGATATATTATTAGAGTAATCGATTATGTTTTGCTAAAAATTAGGCTTGGAGATGGAGATAATTTAGGAACATTATATTGAAGTCAAGATTTCTGGATGGATAAGAGGATATTTAACCGATTTACATACCTTATTTTGTTTATTTCGATTTTTTTTCAATTTTTAATTTTTTTTAATGACAATGGCATTGGTTGTAAATACCTTTAAACTTCAAGACTTCTTTGACAAAACTGCTGTAAAAATGTTAATATATATTACATAACTTGTTTTTTTACTCCATCATACATTAAAATCTTACTTACATTCTAAAACTTATTCTAAATTTTGGAATATAATCATTTTTGGTTATAATTTTGATAATAACATTATTATTAAAAAAAATTTATAGTATTATTTTTACTATTTTAAAATTTTTATTATTTATTAAAACATTATATTATTTTTTATACTTTTTTAAATTTAATTAATTTTAGTTAATTCGTTTATTTATTTATTTTACTATTATTAATTATAATTAATAAATATGCAATGAATAAATATTAAAATAATATTTTTTATGCCAAAAACAAAAAATAATTAGATGGATTCTGATGTGGAAGAAGGAGAAGTGAGCAAAGTTAACTTTATATATATATATAGATGTGTAATTTACATGATTATTAATTTATGATATTATTGGGATCATATTATACATGGTGATTTAAAAAAAAACTATTATTTTATTATCTTATCGAATTTTATTATTTTTTACACTGTCCTGAGTCGGGACCAGCTAAATTTATTAATTTATAGTGTTTATTAATTTATAGAGTATTAATTTATAAAGGTTTTACTTTAACTGGGTTGATATTGAAAATTTGATTTAGAGAGAGAAAGTTTACGCTTTGATCTAGATCTAAATACCACCAAACCACAAGCATATTATTTGTCGTTTATTTTTGATTGTTTGTTTTAGTAGAGTTATAATGCATTATTGTTCTTAACTTTTAGTTTATTAATTATTTCTATCAAATAAAATAATGTTTTAATAGAAATAAAAAAAATAATAGGTAATATTAGTAAATACCACAGTTTTCACAAAAACTACACAACGTTAGAGATATTGGGTAACTACCGTATGACGAAGATTACATTAGTGCCCTCACCAAATACGCGGGTAAATTCCAAAGCCGACAATAGGTTGGACTACGTAGGGAATAATAGCATGAGTACGCAATGATGGATTTGTAATAGTAAAAAAAACACATGTTGTTAGGCTAAATTGCCTTGCCGGTTTCAAACTATTGCGTGTTTTTGTCATAAAACGCATGATACGATAATAACGACACTAATTACTTGTGCTATGAACATGTCGATGGAATGATTTTCTCACTAAGTAAATTGTTCCCTACCATTGCATCTACTACCATGTTTAGTTCTGTTATTTTCTGAAATACAGTGTGCTATGAACAGTTCGATGGATTGTTCCCCAAGCTATTTCAGAAAGAAAAAAACTAAACTAAACATGGTAAATAGTAGATGCAATGGTTGGGAACACTTTACTTTGTGAGTGAATCCCTGTAGAGACGGATAAAAATTATTAAAAAATCTAGAATTAGGAATCGGAAGGCGAGACCAATAAAGGAATAGTCGTGCATTCTGGGTAATTTGGGCCTACGAATATGATGGGCACCCATAAAACTGTAAACCATGGGTTTCAGTTCAAAGGTAAGGCCAAACAGACCATTATCATATCCGTGTTAGGTAGGTAAACATGTCCACACATATTTTGTTACGATATGAGAGTGTAGATACCTAACAACTAGCCTATAATTAACACACACAAAAAAAAACAGCCCAAACAAGTCAAAATTGTGGCTCAGAAAATATAACTCCATACCAGAGTATTCTCATGAGCGAAACCACCACCGTAAGCAGAACAGAGAAACTCACCGTGAATGAATTACAAGAACAGAGAAAGTCACCGTGAATGAATCAAGATTCACTCTTTAGTCTTTGCAAACCTTTGTAAACGAGAGAGGATAAGAGAACATAGAAAGGTACAATACTATTATCTCAGAGGTTGAGATAATAGAGATAGAGAGAGCCCATAATTTGTTTTTATTGTAAAATTGTAATTTGCTTTTTTTCAAAACCAATCCTTCAAAAATTTATTCTAGAAGGTGGGATTTTTTAAATAGGATTTCCCTAACAAAAATGTACCCAAAGTTTCTCACAATCACTATTACGTTTTTCTTAAAAAAATATATATAATTTGGATTTGAATAACAGTGGATTTTGTTATGATTTTTGCAAATTGTTGACTGAATAACAGTGGATTGTGAGTGATTTTGAATGATTTTTAACAAATTTCATATTCAATAACAGTGGATTCGAGATGTTATTTTAAAATCACTAGTTTAATAACATAAGATTTAAAAAAAAAATCATAAATCCTCCAAAATTCTGTTTTGAATACACCCTCTAAATCTAGTTTTCTTACCAATGTTAGTTAAACAAGCTCCCCTTTCATTATCCATATCAAATTCCAAATGAATATTGTTGTTCAACTTCCACAAGGGGTATTAATAAGAAATTATCGGAAAAAAAAGAGAATCTCGAGCTTATTAAAATAATTTACAATTATTTATATTTCTTTTTCTTTCAGTTGCACTTTAATTTGAAATCATGTTAGATTCGTTTGACACTATGTACAACGGTTCTAAAATTACAACACCCACTTTTTTTATTTTTAATACTCCACATCATCTTCTATCTCTTCCACATCATAATTCAACACATCATCACTTTTAATCTCTACAATAGTTTTGTTTAATAAAATTACAACATCTTACCCCACCAATTTTTTATTTTCATATTTTTCAACTTATTTATATATTTTTTTGTGATCACATATTATTAATCATAGTTAATATCAAATGAAATTAAAATAATTAAAAATTAAACAAATTTATATAATAATTGAGATTTTTTTTATTTTATAATAAAATATAGAAATTGTCTGCAAATAATAATTCTAAGAGCAAAAATATAGTTTTATTTCAAACAAGAGTTTATGAAGGCTGATAGAAAAAAAAATATAGTAGAAAAGATAGGGTTTTTTGTGTGTGTCCAAATTGAATAAAACAAGTCTCTATATATAGATTGAAAAGATAAATTGGTATTAAAAATTAAATAAATTTTTGGATTCTATAAGATAATTGATCTCAAATAATTGGATTAGGTAAAAAATATCTGAAATCTCACCATCCAATAGAAACAAAACACATTTTTTTATCTAAATATTATCCTATAATTAAAAAAAAAAAAAAAAAAAAAAA
>NC_025702.1:5587955-5590541 GCF_000633955.1 Camelina sativa | reverse complement strand
AAAAAAAAAAAAAAAAAAAAAAATCATTCTGAACATATCACGTGGCGAACAAACCAGTTACTTTTGCACTTAGGTGGAGTTAGAATGTTTTCAACTGAGTTGTCTCCATCTTATCTCTTTTCTTTTTTTCAACATCCCATCCCATTGCTTCAACAGTTGAATTATTTATTCAATAGCTTAAAACTATACCATTGTAAGTATCTTAGAAGAAGATAAATAGTTCAAAGTTATTTTGGTCTTTAGTTTGATCTCTTATGGTATCCGCGAAAACAATAAAAGCAATGTGGTACATTCCATAAGTTTTATTACAGTATATAGTATTATTGTTAGAAAACTTGTATTTCACCTTCAAGTTTATCAATAAATCATTTAGACGAAAAACATAAAAATTAACGAGGGTATAAAACCAAGAAAAAGATGAGGGTATAAAAACCAAAACAAAGATGAGGGTTTAAAAGCTCAGAAAACAAAAGATAAAGGGTTGGATTTGTATTTTTGTATTCATTTGTTTGACCAAAAAAAAAGAAAAGAAATTTGTATGTTTATTATGGTGCACAAAAAAAGAATGGTACGAGAGAAGTGAGATGACGAGGTTGCTGCTATCTAGGACGTTCCAGTCCGTGAAGCTCCGCGACACCAACCCCAAAGCTTCCGAATTCAAAATTTTGAAAAATCCACAAACCCAAGTCTCGATTTCACCATCTTCTTCGCAGAAATCGCAAGAGAATTTAAAAATCCCCGATCCCAAATCCTGGTCCGTTTATCTCATTCTCTCCACAAACGAACCCATCAAAACATATGTTGGCATCACCACAGATTTTGCTCGCCGGTTCGCCATCTTTCTCTTCTCCCTTCACACTCTTTTGAATTTGAGATGACTTTATTTTGGTATATCACCATTTTATTATGTTCTGTTTTCGAAAGGCTTGAGCTTTAGATTCATACATGTCAAGGAATTTAAAAAGCAATGTGCTTGTTAATTACCCATTTAGCTTTTGATTCATAGAGTTCACGGAATCTAAAAAGCTAAGTGCTTGTTAATTACTTATTAAGGTTCTTATTCGAAAGGCTTGAGCTTTTGATTCATAGATTTCAAGGAAACTGAAAAGCTAAGTGCTTGTTGATTAGTTATCAAGGTTCTGTTTCTAAAGGCGCGAGCTTTAGATTCATAGTTTTCAAGGAATCTATAAAGCAAACTGCTTGTTGATTACCCATTTGGGTTCTGCTTGGAAAAAAATGAGCTTTGGATTCATATGTTTCAAGCAATATGAAAGCAAAGTGGTTTTTGTTGGTTGCAGGTTAAAGCAGCACAATGGTGAAATCAGAGGTGGTGCAAAAGCTTCAAGTGCTGGAAGACCATGGCTTTGTGCTTGTATCATCACTGGATTCACTTGTTTAAGTCAAGGTACCATCTTTATTCATCTCTCTATGAATTGAACATTGCCTTGTGAATGCATTTATGTATGGTTATGGTCTTATGGATGATGAGAGTTTTCCTTGTTTAATACTTTTAGCTGCATCGTTTGAATCGAAATGGAAGATCTTCTCGAGAAAGTTACCACGGAGAAAAAAAGATGAGGAGATGAGTCAGAGTGATGCTTTGCTTCTACACCGGAGGAGAGCATTGGATAAAGTCGAGGAATCACTTGAATGCAGTCATCTTGAAACCGACTGGAAAATTTAACCAGGTAAACCAACCAACAACTAACTTAATTAATCAGCGGAATCACCGATGTTCTGTGCAGCCCCTGAATTTACTTATGTAATGAATATTTATGATAGGACTTGATGACAGTAGGGAAAAGAGTGTAACTAGCATTTGGATTTTACTTGTTTCATTGTTTGTAAACTGCATTGCACGAACCCATGAACGTTGATTTTTACAGCTTTTGTAAAGGATGAAAAAACCAAATTCAAAGCAACTGTAATCAAGATTGGTTGATTCATTTTTTCTTTGACTTTCAGTTTATATAGAAAAACAAAGTAGAGACAAACATCTTTAAGAAATAAGATTGAGAACTGAATATTGGTTGTTAGAAATTGTGGTAATGAAAGTAGTCAGCGTTCGACACCCAACATAAATAGTGTTTCAGATCCAAAGGAACTAGTTTTCATTTACCTTTTTGTTGTCCTGACGCTTTGGCTGGCTTATAAGGGAAGTTCTAACTTCTATAGTGACCTTTCCCCTTCCATCATTTTGTTGTAGTTTGTAATTTGACTGAATGGATATATCAAGTATCATCCTTGTAGTCTGCACCACGTTTACATCTTTGAGGGATTGGTAATGTGTTTGGGGTTCGGGTTTTGTGACTTAGGACACCACCTATGCGGCCCAACATGCCTATAAAGTATAAACTAACTTTTCAATCTGCCATAATGCCCGAGAGATTTTGCCACATAAAATATTCTTTTCAATCTGTCGAAGTTTTGATCCAATTTAATACCTTTTGTTTCAAATCACAACAAAAAGTGTAATCAAAATTATTTATTCAACACAATTTTAAAATCCGTTATAAACTAGTTCCTGTGAAATATAAAAATATCCCAGGGTATATGAGAGCATTAATATGCTCCTTGTATAATAAG
>NC_025702.1:5572730-5586446 GCF_000633955.1 Camelina sativa | reverse complement strand
GCCGGTGGTTTTGTTTATTACCCCCTCCAAAACATGAACTCCATTATAACCCATATCAAAACCCTCCTTTAATAACTCACAATCAACAAATCACTTTTTTTCCACACAAAACAAAAAGGAAATGGTGTTGGGTCTTCGAACAAAGAGTCGTAAAGACAATGGAGTGTTCGTTGAGTATCTAGTCTCAATCAAGGAGCTAAAACCATGGCCAACAAGCCAAGTCCCTGCACAATGCGTCCTTCTCAAATGGGAAAATGGCGAAAACAACTCAGGCTCTTTCATCGCTGTCGTGGGCAAAGACACGATCATGTTCAACGAGTCCTTTAGGCTAACCTTAACGTTAGAACCCAAATTTGGAACCGACAACAAGTTCCACAAGAATCTTCTTGAACTCCATGTCTACGACGCGAAAAAGAAAGACAAGGGCGTCAAGAACAAGCTTCTTGGCACGGCCTCGGTCAACCTCGCTGATTTCGGCGTGTTGACCAACTCGGTTCCCGTGGGAGCACCGTTTACTTTCAAGAAAAGCTCAAGGAATGATGCTAGCTCCGAGATTTACCTAACTGTTGAGCCGGCTGGAGAGGAGGATTACGATGAAGGAAATCGGAGTAGCTGTTCGTCGCAGCNTCAAAATTATTTATTCAACACAATTTTAAAATCCGTTATAAACTAGTTCCTGTGAAATATAAAAATATCCCAGGGTATATGAGAGCATTAATATGCTCCTTGTATAATAAGAAGAAAAAAAAAGAAAAAAAAAAGAAGACAATGGTGCAACCCACGTCCGTCTTAGGCCGGTGGTTTTGTTTATTACCCCCTCCAAAACATGAACTCCATTATAACCCATATCAAAACCCTCCTTTAATAACTCACAATCAACAAATCACTTTTTTTCCACACAAAACAAAAAGGAAATGGTGTTGGGTCTTCGAACAAAGAGTCGTAAAGACAATGGAGTGTTCGTTGAGTATCTAGTCTCAATCAAGGAGCTAAAACCATGGCCAACAAGCCAAGTCCCTGCACAATGCGTCCTTCTCAAATGGGAAAATGGCGAAAACAACTCAGGCTCTTTCATCGCTGTCGTGGGCAAAGACACGATCATGTTCAACGAGTCCTTTAGGCTAACCTTAACGTTAGAACCCAAATTTGGAACCGACAACAAGTTCCACAAGAATCTTCTTGAACTCCATGTCTACGACGCGAAAAAGAAAGACAAGGGCGTCAAGAACAAGCTTCTTGGCACGGCCTCGGTCAACCTCGCTGATTTCGGCGTGTTGACCAACTCGGTCCCCGTCGGAGCTCCGTTTACTTTCAAGAAAAGCTCAAGGAATGATGCTAGCTCCGAGATTTACCTAACTGTTGAGCCGGCTGGAGAGGAGGATTACGATGAAGGAAATCGGAGTAGCTGTTCGTCGCAGCCGAAGATGAGCTTCTCGAGAAGATCCGGAGAAGGTAGTGAGTTTAGTTTGGCGTCGTTGACGGACGACGATGACGATGCTTCGTCAGTGTCTTCTTCAACACGGCGAGTTTCTTTCTCAGCTATGTGTGATGCTAATTCCACGGTACGCATTTTCATATTAGTGGCGTTAACGTAACACATTTGATTTGATTTTATCTATTTACAATTACTCTTTGATTATTCGAATTTGATCTGAGGTACACACGTTTATGTTTTTGGCTTGTGGTTTAAAAAGATATTATGATACAATGTAAGAAAACTACAAAATTGAGTTTCATAATTGTATATTCTTAAGAAGTAAGACTTACATATTTTAACACGTTGAATCAAAAACAGAACACAGAGGCGGTGGTGAACGGAGATGAGAAGAAAGGCTGGAAACATGTAACGCTAAAGCACAGCAACAATGAAGCAGTACTCGTCTCCGAGATTGAGAATCTACTGAGAGAAGAAGAGAGAAAGAGACAGAGCAATCAAGTGGTCGTTGAGATTGATCAAAAACAAAAGGGTGATACAAATGCCTTTCAGCTCAAGAAACAGTTCTCTGAGATCAAATCTGGTCCTTTAACGTTGCCTCCGGATGCAGCGCGAAAACAGATGAAACTTCGAACAAACACTCTTGCCTTAGGAAGAAAGACTCTAGGAATGGAAGGTATCCCAAGACTCAAGCAGCTTAAGTCTATTCAGTTGCATTTTGACGGAGCCAAAGATGAAAGTCACAAAAAGGCGAGTGGAGTGAGCAACAAGGTAGGTTTAACTTCGCAGGAGCCTAGAACAGAGACGCTTGAAGATGAGCTGAAGGAATCTGCAGCTCTTGAAGCAGCTGTTTACTCTGTGGTCGCTGAGCACAGTAGCTCCATGAGTAAGGTTCATGCTCCAGCTCGTCGTCTTGCTAGGTTTTATCTTCATGCTTGCAGAGGAACAGATCACTCTAAGAGAGCCAGTGCGGCTAGAGCCGCGGTTTCTGGAATGATATTGGTTTCTAAAGCATGTGGAAATGATGTTCCAAGGTATTATTAAACCATATCAACATATATAGTTATGGTGGGCAATGCATTTGGTTTTGTTCAGTACGGCTCTGCTAATGTTGTTTGTTTCTATAAATATATCCACAGGTTAACATTTTGGCTATCAAACTCGATTGTGCTTAGAGCAATGTTAAGCCGTGGTATGGAGAAAATGAAGATTGTCCCTGAAAAATCCAGTTCAGATGAATGGGAAGATTTTCGAGCATTTCTAGCGGCTTTGGAGAAGTTCGAGTCTTGGATATTTTCCAGAGTTGTCAAGTCAGTTTGGTGGCAGGTAATCAAAAGTACATATTTACAAATGTGGTTGTAAAAGATTTTTAATCTAACCCGTTCATGCGAAATAAATCTCATTTCAGAGTATGACACCGCATATGCAATCTGCAGCGGTTAAAGGATCTATCTCGAGGAAAGTTTCGGGAAAAAGACGTTTAGGTCATAGGAACCAGGGACTCTATGCTATAGAGCTATGGAAGAATGCCTTTAGAGCTGCCTGTGAAAGACTTTGTCCACTAAGAGGTTCAAGACAAGAGTGTGGTTGTCTACCTATGCTTGCTAAACTGGTAAGAGATAGTTAACTTTTCCTGAAAGACTCTTATCAAAGCCGTAATCACAACTCCATGGTGATATATCTTGTTATACCTACTCAAGATTCTTTTTCATTCAGGTGATGGAACAGTTAATTAGTAGACTTGATGTAGCAATGTTCAATGCGATACTCCGTGAGTCAGCGGCTGAAATGCCAACAGATCCTGTCTCTGATCCAATCAGTGACATAAATGTTCTTCCAATTCCAGCAGGAAAAGCAAGTTTTGGAGCAGGCGCACAGCTAAAAAACGCGGTACTTAAGCTCGCATGAACAGAGTGTTGTCAACCAGCAATAACATTTCTTTTGGTATGTTAATAGTAGTATTATTGCCTTTGTAGATTGGAACTTGGTCCAGATGGCTTGAGGATCAATTTGAACCAAGGGAGGACAAATCTGGTAGAAACAAAGATGACGATAGCAATAATAAAGAGAAGCCAGAAAGTGAAAATTTCAGACTGTTCCATTTACTCAACTCGTTAGGCGATTTAATGATGCTTCCATTCAAAATGCTTGCAGACAAATCCACTAGAAAAGAGGTAATTTGGCCTTAATTAACTCATTCTTCTTGTTCCAAAAACTTTTCTTTACTTCCTCTTTGTTCCTGTCTGAAGGTTTGTCCAACACTTGGTCCACCAATTATAAAGAGAGTTCTTCGAAACTTTGTCCCAGATGAGTTTAACCCGCACAGAATCCCGAGAAGACTATTCGATGTTCTAAACTCCGAGGTTAGTATTAGTAAACCGTCTTCACATTTTGGCCGTAATAATCAGTGTCTGTGTGTTCTTGACCCTTTTGTCTTCAACTCAGGTTTCAACAGAAGAAGACAATGGATGCATCATAATCTTCCCTTGCGCTGCATCCCCCACGGTCTACTTAATGCCGTCTGTAGATTCCATAAAACGCTTCATAGGAGAGTTGAACAATCCGTCTTTATCTGAATCCGGATCATCGGTATTCAAGAAACAATACACAAGTGAGGATGAGCTCGATGACTTGGATACATCTATTAACTCTATACTGTCTGCTCCTGGAACAACCAATTCGTCAGAGTGGATGCCGAAAGGATATGGACGCAGAAAGACTGTAAGATATCAGCTCCTTAGAGAAATATGGAAGGAAGATGGATTACAATGACTCTTCTCCTTTTTATCTCTCCTATGTTTGATGAAAACATTTTCCTACGTTTCTTGGTTATATGTATGAATGATACTTATGGCCACAGAGAAACAAATCGGTTTATAAAATTTATTTAAACTTGCTTATATTTGCAAGAAACTAGTTCAATATCCTAAAGTTCAATGTCTCACGAATAAAAAGCAAAGGAGAAGTAGCTAAAATGAAAAGATTAAACAAAGTAGATGTCCAAGAAACTAATAAAAAATCTGAGTTATCAAAATACTCTCTAGCATTCAAATTTAGCAAGAACTCAGGTTTCGGGTTGAAATGAAGATGCTCCTCAAGTCTCAATCTTTGGCTTCTTGAAAAGTCGGCTTTGAGGTACACTTGTGGAAGCTGATTCCATGGCTAGAAGACTAGTGGTCAAGGCAGAGAATGTCACTAATGAAGCTTCTAATAACCTAATGGCCTGCAGCATGCATCAGAATGTCAAGTGGCAATGATATATGTCGAAACCAAAGAAGAGTATCATCAAGCATTTACCTCTTCTTTTCTAATGATGATATCTTGAACCTCTACAGAGTCTAATAGGACCTGTTTTTCTTTTAGAAATCCAATGGTTGAGGTTGAATTCGAAGGTGTGATGATCAAATCATCAGTTACCATAAATTTTGTCCCTCTCTTCATAAATCCACCACTAGGTGTTGTTGACTCATCAGTAGTGTTACTATCACCTTCACATTTTGGATCCATCGAAATCACGGGCACGAGTTTTTCCCACTCATAAACAACTGGCTTATCAGAGTTTTCAGACAGACTATACTCTCTAAAATGATCCACAGAAAAGGAAACATAACTGTAGTAAGTTGGTGGCTTATGTGTAGTGACAACATCGAGCAGCTGCTTCTGACACTTGTAGTAATGAGGAAGTACACATTTAGCTTCTCTTCCTGAATCAACAACACTCAACTCCTTAAAGCTTCTGCACAAGTTACCAATGCATCCAAGAATGGTTCCATTGCTGGCTACTCCCCATACAGATTCGAGAGGTATAGCAAGAAAGGTGAAGAGAAGATCAACAAAGTCTTCGCCACATTCAACAAACAGAATGTTCCCTTCCTTCTTCCTAACATATGCATTTAGTGTAATCATTTGATCTGCTTTTGATTCCCCTCTATCTTCATGGATGGCAGCAATCAGCATTTTATGAATCCTCTTCATACCATATGAGCTTTTCTTATTCAGAAATGTATCGGTCAGTGGCGTATCCGATGTGAATAAACACTCCAGCAAAGTAGCTACCTATGAAAATTCAGAGGAACTAGGATAAGAACATGAAGGTAAAAAAGTCTAGTTGAATAAAAGGATTACCTCTTGGAAATTGAAGTCGTGAATCCTCTCAACCAACTTATCGCAATATGCATAGCCAATATCTTTAAGAGCAGTAAGTGTTAACTCAACAGAGGTAACTTCCACTTTCAAATCATCAGTGATTATGAGTGAAGCATGATCAACACCATTTCCTACACTAGCTCCACTTCCATCTCCTTGAAACTGTAACACTTCATCCATCAAATTCCCACAGCTACATCTCGAGCAAAAGATAGGTTCCCCTGAGAGTTGATGAATATAAGAAGCTCCTTGCATCTTTATGCTCTATTTCTCGTCATCTACATGATTAATGATCAATAGAGGATGATCAGTGCTTGTATACACATGAAGTTTGAACCGATTTTAGACATAGAACAGGGAGTAAAAATGAACGTCAGAGGAATTATCGAAAAATGCGACCATGGATAATGATCTTGAGATATATCAGATTGTTCTGTTAAAAGTTTCTGGCTTTACCCATCAGACTGGTTCACTTCTATTCTGGTAAGCTCATCAGAATGAAAGACTAGAGAAAGTTGATATTCAAGAACATCCAACATAAACGATATTCAAGAGCATACAACATAAGACTAAACGATACAACATAACACTGAACATGTCTGTTTCATAACACTGAACATACAACATAAGACTAAACGATAGAGAACGAAATCCAAGAAACTACGGAAAGAACATTCTGTTTCAGAAGAGCAAGAACCACTCAAGTAGTATATTCATATTAGAGTAGTTAGAAGAACAATACACAACCCAAATCTTTCTCGCTTTCCCTCTACACACACCAGAGCTATAGCAATGCAGAGATGTTAACTATCACAGGACAAGAATCNTTTTTTTTTTTTTTTTTTTTTTTTTTTTTTTTTAAATTCCAATTCAGATTTTAACTATCACATTCTCACACTACCAATTTAACAAAGATAAGACTGATTTGAGCCAAAGAGTAAAGTTTTCAATTCAAAATCTTACAAAAATGATAAAATTTCTAGGCTGAATCAGCAACCTTGGCCTTCCCTTTACTGAAAAAAATCATCAATACGGCGAGTCCCAACAGGCGGCGGCGGAGGAGCTTTCTTGTCGGAAGCAGTTTTGGTATGTCGTCCAGGCTGAGACGGTAAGGGAAGCGAATCGAGTAAGAAATCGGAAGTAGGTTGGTGTCGTTTCACGGCGGTTCTCAAATGATCGAGACTAACAGTCTTACGCTTCTTCTCCACCGCTACGACAGCTGATTTCTCGGCGAGGAAGTGGAGGAAGAGCTCGGTTGAGTAGGTGATTAGGTGAAGAGCTTCTGAGTTGATTTTGTTGATGTCTTGGTCGAGTTTCATTATCTTTTTCACTCTTCCTATTGGAAACTCCGGTCGGATTGGTGATTCTTGGTCTTCCGCCATAGATTTTGATTTTTGGTTTTGTGGTGAGATGAGATCTCTCGTAAAGTTGAGTATTTTACATTTTTAGGGTTTCTCTATGGTTTTACGCGCTCTGTCACCGCGGGAAAGTGAAAATGTGAGAGCTTAAGAGAAAGGTGCACGGTTTTGATTGATAACCGGGACTCTTTGGTTCTTCGGTTCCATTTAGTTTTGGTTAATTTTTTGATTTTGAAAATATTGTCAAACTAACCGCAATAAAATTCGACTCTCAGTTAATTTCAGTTTAGAATTTAAATCCGAATTTAATTTCCGGATAATTTTAGGTTATAGGTTAAATTTGGATAATTTTATTGATTGAGAAACTAGCTTTTTTTTTTTTAGCCTTACAAAAATGGCTTAAACAAGCCAATACGAAGGAAAATTATTTACGTAGGTAACTAAATGCGGAACTGAACGTACACATCGCACTAGACTGGTTTAAATTTGGTAAAACTGATATAATTATGGTATAACTTAGGTATTAAAAATAAATATTATTTTGGTTTACCGAGAATCAAACCAAACCGCAATTCTCGATTAACCGAAGTAAAATTCAAATTGCAGTTTGGTTTGATTCTCGGTAAACCAAAATAATATTTATTTTTAATATCTAAGTTATACCATAATTATATCGGTTCTGGCAATAACAAAAACTCAAAAACGATATTAGAAATTGTTTTCGAAAGAATTCCTCTTTAACATTTTTCATATCATTTCTTTTGTGGCTAAATTTTACCATTTTCCTCAGGTCACATTATTACTTTTCTAGTTCATTAAGTTGAAATTGTTTAACCGATATTTTCCCTTAGTCACTCGCCATCAGCTGGACTCTGGAGGTAAGTCAATGTGCAAATAACAATGTATGACAAACAATCCTAATTCTACAAAAGTAAATAGTGGTTATTCTAACAATAATGCTCCGAAGCTACAAGTTTGTACAATCTCCAAGCTAACAAAACGGAACACCATCCCTCCAATGGAGCACACCTATGCCAGATTAATACCATTTTCAAAAGCTGAAGGGATTTAAGGAGTGGCATATCTTACTCAAATCACCCTCAAATAACAAATGAACCTTAGAGATAAGTGTGGTTAAGGATTTGATATTATACTTCTATGTGGCTGTAGGAAGCCTAATCCTGAAAGACACCATCTACTGCAATCGTAGCTCTTTAGTTAACGCTCTCTCATTTCATTGCCTGTTTGTGTTATAGATGACTTTATACAAAAACTATATCGTCTTCGCTTTTCCGAATCATCAAATTGTAAAACGGACTAACTGAAGCTGTAATGTCTTTTTGAATCAGTTTGCAGCCGTAACAACAACCATACTTAATCCGTTTTCTCTTTTTATCTTTGCAGCTTTTTAGAAACAGAACCAATGTCCAATTTTAAAATCAGAACCAAAACAAACCAGACTGGCCACAAGAACCATCACATGATCCACATCACCCTCTTACAACTTTTTGAGGTTCTTGTACAATGTATTCTCTTACCATTTTGCAACAAATTGTGCCATCCATAATTAAAAATATCTCATGGCAAAAGATTGAGTAACTAGAGATGAACCCAACACATCAAACAAAGTCCATTTTACTGAATACTGAATCATCCATAACAATACCCTAAAAACTATTACACAAAAAAGAAGCTAGCTATATGAATCTTTGGATCAAACCCCATCGTCTTAGTTCTAGAGATTTAATTTAAGCCACCATTGATGACAATTTAAATATGAACAGTACAAACCCAACACAAAGAAAAAGAAGCAATCATAAAAGCTATGAATCTGTTCTCATCTATGTGTATATATATAATCAACTTACAAGACAGAGGAGTAATCGAGAGTTCAAGAGAGAAGAATCGTTTACAAAGTATACAAATTTTTGTTTGACAATCAATAAGGACGGTTCGGTGGTGGCTGAACCGTAAGCTGAGCCGGTAAAGGTCTACCTGTTCCAGAACCACCACAATTGCTACAAGCCGCACGACCCGAACCAGAACACCTACGACATCCAACGTCACCATCAGACCATCGAGAACAGAAACAAGCGACTCGTCCTGTACCGTTACAAGTCGGGCAACGAGGGAACTGACCACCACCAGCCATAGGCTTTTGGTCCATGACCGATTTGATAAAGACCGCACCGGCTAACACGCTGATACCTGTGGCTAACTGGGTTATGACGATCGGACTCATTGTGGAGTTTCAAGAGAGAGAGAGAGAGAGAGAGAGGGGTTTGGTTGCCAATTTTGGGGATAACGCAAAAGCAAGAACCGTGAAGAAATTGAAGAAGAAGAGAGAGAGATGTCAAAGTAAAGATTTTTTATTTTGTGTGTTCGTTCAGACAAAAGTGTGGTCTTCCCTTATTTTAATTTGATACGGTTCGGTTTATTTTCTGAAAGTAAATACAATTTTGAGGATAAGGGAATGGTTGAGAGAGTACACACGTGGGCTAGTGAGGGTTAAGTTGTTGTGTGAGGAGATGAATGAGCCAGCCGTGGGGTGGGATAGTCCAGTTTTGGATTTGGGTTTTTTCATTGGGCCGACGAGGGTAAATATCTTGTACAACAAAAATCTCGGTTCGATTTGGTTCAAATGATTATAAGGAAATGACCTTTTAGTTTGCAATGAGAATTGAAACTCATCATATTACATTAATCTTAAAGGAATGCAAATTTTATATATATATATATATATATTTTTTTTTGTGTCAGGTTCTTTCTAGTGCAACTAACATTGTACCACACCTTGCAAGGGATACAATACAATTGCAATTAGGTACCTTCATTTTTGTTTTGGTTAATTTTGTTTCTTTCACGTTTTTGTTGTGGGCGCTGCACTCTTCTCCACAAACAAGCCACGCGTAGAATGCAGCCTTACATGTGGCCTATACATGATGGAAGAAGAAGCAATTCTCTTAACCACACGTCTTTATCCTTACTACCATTATTGGGTTTTCACATTGGGAATTTGGTATGGACTATTCATGAACGTTCTCAGCAATTGCCGCATTAAATTAATTTTTGTTCTAGATTAAAGTTAAATTAAGCTTCTGTTAATAATGTGATTAAACTAATTACGACAGATGTGCTGTCGTCTTTTCTTTAGCCAAGACATACGGCGTACCTTTTTTTTATTATCCCTTTCAAATAATCTCATCGTTATATCCAAAAAGATTAGGTGACCAAAACTTTCGTTAATTGATAGGTACTGTTGATGTGTTACTGTGTGTGTTATTCAAGTTACATATAGTTTGAAACTTACTGAATGTAATACTGCCAAGCCCATGTGTTTCATGTCCATTGTCTCATCTCCTCACGCCTATCTGCATCTCTCATCTCTTCACAGGCGTCTTCTTCATCTTCCCTACTGTCTCTTTCTTCTCTCTGTGTGTATTTCCTCTCCTTTTCTCTTACCTCTTCCCGGCCATGCTGTCTTCTACCATCCATCAACTTCATCTCTGTGGCGTCTTTTGCCTTCCGGCCCTTCCCCATTACCATGAGGACTTCTCCTATGAATCTTCTCCCTCTCATCCCTCTCATGACTAATATGCTCTCTCTTGGGCATTTCAGGTACATCACTCTCAAATACCATATCATATAGCCTTCACCTCCTCCGTGCTGTCTGTTTTGATCTTTTACGAATGTACTTTGAAAGACTGATTACCACCCACACAGTCCTTAACAACATGATCCGTCGAGCCGCATTTAAAACATCCATTCCCTAATTTATGTTTGCCAAGTATCCTACAGGAATGAAGAAAAAAAAATTACCTTTACCCTTTTGGGAGTCTTTCTGCGGGAACTGTGACCAAAGTTGTTGGAATACAGTCCCATATCTCAAGTTTGATAAAAACTATTGGGTTAGAGCCAATTTACTAATTGCCAATTGGTTTTTAGTTACAAGCCCAAGATGAACTCAAATTTAACATGGTATCAGAGTCCAAGGTTTAAGTTCTGGTGGACCTAGAAAAGTAGATACGGACATGCCTCTTGTTAATCCGAGTAATGGGGGCCCAAGAAGTGGTTTATTATCGGTTCAAGTGGGATCGATTTGAGATGGAGTTATCATCTCGACGAGGCGTGTTAAAATCCCATATGTAGTCCTTGGTTTGAAGGGGAGATTGTTGGAATACAATCCAAGTCCCACATCTGAAGTTTGATAAAAACTATCATTAATATATAAAGAGTTAGTGCCAATCTACTAATTGTCAGTTGGTTTTTAGTTAGAAACCCAAGATAAACCCAAATTTAACATTTCGACACACTCTGACTGAAATCCACATGTATTCGTTTATCATCGATCAAAGCACTGTCCATCTGAAAATCAACAAGTTGGTTGTTCATCTGAAAAGCATTGTCCAGTTGACGTTTACCTTAAAATACGCCTGTTTGCATGCCTCCTTGTTTTCAAACTCTAGAAACAGAGACAAAACTGTCTGTTAGCACAAAAATTATATAGAAGATCAAGATTTTCGGAATATAACTCACCTATAAAAGAATACCACACACTGTCACCTGTCTTATGAATGTTTTAAATAAAGATGAATCTCATCGCCAAAAAAAAAAGAGCCTGCTCACCATAAAGAAATCTGTAAATCCAACATAGCAAGCACAAGATGGTTAAGAAAAGTCCAAAACATTCACTGGAGAAAACACAAACAAGGAGGGTGGGAAAGCAACACAGAAGGCAAAACTGATTAAATGATTCTCAAAAGGCAAAACTGAATGATCAAAATATACAACGTCCACAGATATATATGAAAAAGGTAAAGAGCCATCTTACTTACTTGTAGATTGAATCCCCACCAGCACCTGTGCCAGTTGGAACACCCGTCTGTGCTGTGAAATCCTTTTGCACAGTGTGAAATAGGCACCCCCATTGTAGTATTTGATCCTAAAACCAAATAAAGAAAGTTAAAACCCATGGGAGCCATAGTGAGTACCATAAGTAGATATGCAAAAGAGACACTTACTTGCAAAGGTCAATTACTATATCCCACCCAAGGCTCGTCATAATAAGAACTGACATGTTTACTTCTTGCAGATACTAAATACCATTTCAATTTTTATATTTACATTTTTTCTCAGTAACATTTTAATACATATCAAATTACGTTTTAAAAATATTCAAATTGCATTTTAATCAATTTCATTTTACCTTCATATACTTTCTCAGATGCTACCGTTTATCTAAATATTGTGGTAAACGATCAATACCTAGGAGTAGGACTAACAGAGGCTGCAAAAGTTTCATCTTCCCTTCATATGTAAACTACTGTAAGTTATGATCAAGTAATTGAACCAAAAAAAAAAAATCTTTTAACACTTGTAAAATCTGTGGAACTACGAAACTAAAAACGCTAACCTAACCTCTAATAATAATACTTGTAGTTGTAAGAGGACTACGAACGATAATACATCTAATTCTAGGCTATGATCTCAGCAAGTAAAATTTTGCTATAATCCTTATATCCTAAGTAATTAACATGTTATATAGTAGTTGCTACACCATCAAGATTGAAACAATTGTCAAAGCTCCTAACCATGCAAAATATTTAAAGAAAACAGAAAAATAGAGGATTTGGTGTCTTGCAAGTTTCACAGCTCCAATCTGAAATTAACACTGGCTTGCCTGATCCTTAACATAAAATATCTTATTAGGAATTTAAGGCATACACATTTTAGTTATAGAACTGGTTCAAGCTGAAGTAGTTCTCATTAAACTGGCCTATCCCATTTCTATGCTGAGTGGTTGGGCCATCAACTGCTGGTGGATCCGGCTGCCAATAGCTGGACACTGAATTGAGTTGAGTCACAGACCGGTGAGCCACGGATTGGAGGTTGCTTGTAGGATGGTGATCAAGGGAAAAACGTCTCGGTTGGTCCCATGATGTTGTTGAATTTGACAGAAGAGAGAGAGCACCATCAAGATCTTGAGAAGCACCCATGTGTGAAGAAGAGATTGTGACCTTTTCTGAAAACCAACATAACACAAAAGAATCATCAAGATTACAAATACAAAGATGAACCATGTATTTGAAACTCTCAAGAGATCACAAACCTTTACTGAATAACTCAGCTCTTGCGGTTTTGGTTTTGCGGTCTAACAATCCAAATCCACAGTGCTCGGTGAACAGCTTATTGGAAGTTTCGGTCTTTGTAGGTTGCTGCATTAACCCTCTTGATGGTACGGGCTTCGAACTTGGCCATAGAAAATTTTCCTCACTTCTTGGATGGATAAGTGCAAATCTGTTCCATACAAAATCCACCTGTGCTTTCCCATCTGCATACACATAATGACAAAACCATCTCCAACTCGTCAAAAAGAAAATAACTAATGCTATAACTGAACTATAGCCAATTTAAGAGTTCATACAAGGAGAAGCTAATAAGTGATTGTTGTATATACCATATGTCCTCCCAGGATTTGGCTTGCGACGTCTTGCATTGTGATCTGAGAGACGCCGGCGACAGCTACGTTTCTTCTCATCAAACTCAGAGAGACAGTGGAACCTTTATACACCAAAAAACCATAAACGCTTAAACGCTTTGCTACTGATTAAACCACTTCTTCTCTAGAGATATACTAGCTTTTACCTGCTACATTGTTGGCAGAACCGACGCTCAACGCCACTCACGACGACTTTAGGGAACTTCGAATGGTTTTCACAAATCCGGTGTTTACGGTGATAGTCTTTAGCTGATGAGAGATCAATATTACAACCTTCA
>NC_025702.1:5568745-5571660 GCF_000633955.1 Camelina sativa | reverse complement strand
GAATGGTTTTCACAAATCCGGTGTTTACGGTGATAGTCTTTAGCTGATGAGAGATCAATATTACAACCTTCAACTTGACAGTGAGGGGTTTGTAACCTCTGAGAAATGGGTTTTGCTTTCTTCACCGGAGAAACAGAAGATGACGCGAGGCTCACTGGAAGTCCTAAACCTTTCGCATTTTCCACTTCCCAAAAGTCTTCAAAGTATGTTCGCTTACCAAGCTTTAAACCGAGAACCGGATCACCAGAGCCAAAGGATAGTTCAAGACTTGGAGAAGTATTGATTCCCTTGGCAAACTCTTTACTGCTGCCTAATTCTCCTGGAAGACTTTCACCAGCTTCTGATGTAAAATTGTATGTTCTCACTTCAGCTGATGAAGAGCTAATGGAAGTTGACTTTGAGCTTTTGGAGAAAGCATGAGCTATATCTGAACCTGAACTACCACCATAAGCTACTGCAGCAAAGCTTGAAGAATACAGAGAGGTGCAATCAAACCCATCAAGTTCCCACTCCATTGGTATAATCTTTCTAGGAGTTTCAGCTGATGAAGCACCAAAAGATATTAAGTTTTCCCATTCCCATTGCAACGATGGCTTTGCATTACACTCCATCAGACACTGACCACCAAAATCTGAAATAATCCAAAAAGTTTATAAGAAACTAACCAGAAAATGCAGGAAAAATATAACAGAGAACCAAAATGAATTCTTTTTAGAGCCTACTTACATATGAAAGAGAATATGACAATTCTAGAACAGAATATTAGAGTCTATTTCTTCACTCTGCTAGAAACTAAAAGGTGATATATAACTCAAGTCCAACCTTAAACCAAAACAAGAAGAAAAAATGAAACCAACAAAACATATTTCTTAAGTTTAGAGCTAAAACTGTGATAAGTCTTGCAGAGCAAATCATTTTGGCCTGAATAAATAAGCAAGGTTACAGATTGAGATGTCTCAGTGAAAGTCTCATGGGTTCTCTATCACAAAACCTTCTGGTTATTCATACCAAATCTCTATACTCTTTCATCCTTTTCTTGAGAAACAAATGAGAGATTTGCTTTCTGATTAATAACCATATGATTTTAAGGAGAATCAATCACCACACACACACAAAAAAAAAAAAAAAAATCTCGAACAAGCTTCTAAGTCTTCCACTATTTTATACTATAGAACCATACTTATCTAAAAGCAAATCAAAACAAACTTGAAACGTAGGAGAACTTCCTCATTTATCTTCTCTGTTTATTTACAGAGATAAAAGGACACAGAATCAACATATCAGACACCATAAAACATACCTCAAAAGACTTATGGAATCCCAAGAAGAAGCAGAGAAATGTTCTGTTATTTTCTTTTTTAAGTTTAGAGTACCACCAACACAATTATCATCCACATTTATAACAACAGCAAACAAAACAAGATAGCATCATTTTATCATCACAACCTTATTTTGCTCACCAATAATTCACATTCATTGGATTGTGGGGGCAAAAACCCTTCAAGATGTAGGACCCTTCTTTCACCATTTCATTATCAAAAGCTGTTTACAGATGGGGAATTTAACTACTCAGCTGTCAAAATCATCCCTTTAATATATATATATATATATTACATTCCGTAACATTTTTGGTATACTATATAAAACAAACTTACCAAAAGGTATCTACTTTTTCACCAACACATCTAACAAAATCAGTAATTTACAAAAATCTAAGAGATCATGAACCAAACCCAGTAAAGTTTTTTTTTTCTTTTTTTTTGGCTATATAACCTTTTTTACACAATTTATTTTGGGAATGAGATCCATAGGACTAATGGGAAAGAGCAACATTTGTTTTTAACCTTGTAGAGAGAAAAAAAAGTTGGTGTTTTCGTAAACCAAAAAAAGGGATATTAGGGTTTTAGATTTCATCAATAGATATCACTTTTTTACTTCCATGAATGATTGTGATGCTATTTTGTAGGTAGTGAAAATAAAAATGGAAATAGAGATAGGGGAGAAAAATAATAAAGTAGCAAAATCTCAGCCGCAAATGATACAATGGATGTCTCACCATTTTTGGTAATATTATCATTTCTTTCACAACTTTTTTTTTTCATCTTCTCAAGCTAAGTAAATACCAAAAATATCTACTTTAGGGTCTATAAGATTTGCAAGAAACCAAAAGCATAATGTAAATTATACAAAAATAAAAGATTGGTACCTGACAATTAGAGAAGGATCTCGTCGTCAATAGAGTAAAGCTTTCATTTGTTGCCTTACAATGAGAGAGAGAGAAGAACTAGAGAGACAGAGAAAATGAGAGAGAGAGAGAGAGAGAGGGAGCATGTGGTGTGAGCAAAGCTAAGTACCAAGTTGGAAGATGTGGAGGGGTCAAACTACTTTCATCAGCTTAAACTTTTTTTTTGGACGATTCATTTCACTATCGAGGAAAAAAAGCAAAGTATTTATTATGTATAAGAAAACTTTATAGTGTAACACAATAACCAAAGAAATAGAAAAATAAGCAAAATGTCATATGGAGGGTTAAAAAAATTGATGTGTGATTTTCACAGATCAAAGAGCGTCAAAATCAAGACAGCCCATGCTTATTGTTGTTATATTAATATTTGTTTTTTTTTTTTTTGGATTCAAATGACACTGACACTCTTTAGTTCAGGAGTTAAAGTTTTTTTTTATTGATTTACATCATAAGTTGTGTTATTTTTAAACTATTTTATCACAGAAAATAAAAGTTGGTTGGAGTTATCATTGTGCTGGAGGACAACCGTTCAGCAGGTATGGCTCAATTATATTATAAGAAAATTAGATCCAATGGGAAATATAAACTTTGTTTATTAAGAGTGTGGTCATATGTTTTATTTGGTCCATGATCTTCTATATATTATATAATATACACAACTATGACATTC
>NC_025702.1:5534554-5567818 GCF_000633955.1 Camelina sativa | reverse complement strand
TGTTATTTTTAAACTATTTTATCACAGAAAATAAAAGTTGGTTGGAGTTATCATTGTGCTGGAGGACAACCGTTCAGCAGGTATGGCTCAATTATATTATAAGAAAATTAGATCCAATGGGAAATATAAACTTTGTTTATTAAGAGTGTGGTCATATGTTTTATTTGGTCCATGATCTTCTATATATTATATAATATACACAACTATGACATTCCTTTACATATTTTTTCTTCAATTTGTTTTCCTCTTAATTTCTTAAAAATGTTATTTTCCTTTAATTTCTTAAAAATTTGATACATTTTTGAGAATCTACTATTATAAACGATATTTGCTTGTCAATTTTTTTTTCATGATTTCCATTTTGGGAAGAAAATAAAAATCTCCTTATTCTACAAAATGCAAAATAGGTTGTATATCATTTTTGGCTTGACCGGGAAATTTCAAAAACAAATGATCCAGTCATATATATATATATATATATAAATATTGATCAAATAATGTTATATATTTATCTCTTTGGTCACATGGGTATGACCCATTGTTTACGGCCTATTTGAAAACCTGGGGACTTTACCGATGGATATTCTCTCCTCAGAGATTAGTCTCGGACCCTTTCACAGATTTGAAGATTTACTCTGAGTTACAAAAAAAAAAAATAATAATGTTATATGTATTTTGTTTTTTTGGTAAGGATGTTATATGTATTTTCATTTGAGCATCATAGAAATGAATTGAAAAACAACTACATATTTAACATCCCAAGATATTTATAACCATTATCATGTTTCTTTTATTCCCAAATGGTCAATTCGATATCACCAACGGAAATTTAGCTCACAAACCCACTTGATTAGTTGAAGAGAACCATATGACCACATTTTTTTTGAATAAAATATTAAGTTAGATTCAAAAAGAAAATAGCGTGTTTACATCTTGTGTTTCGTTTTTGCTAAAAAGTTTCTAAATCCAAAGCTAAAATTACGTTTACATCTTGTGTTTCGTTTTTGCTAAAAAGTTTCTAAATCTAAAGCTAAAATGTTACAAAGCTAAGAGCATCTCTAATTATCTTCTATTTTTTTTTCTATAATAGAGATCCTCTATAATAGAGGTGAATTTTACTCCAATCTATCTCTATTTTCATCTTTAAAATAGAGATTGCTATTTTTTCTCTATTTATAGAGGAACTCTATTTTTTCCTACAAAAGGTTCCTATATAAATAGAGAAACTCTATTTTAGAGGTGAGAATAGAGGTGAGTTGGAGTAAAACTCACCTCTATTATAAGAATCTCTATTATAGAAGAAAAAAATAGGAAAAACCATTAGAGATGATCTAAGTCGGAAATGTAGAGGTAAAAAAATACAAATTTTGAAACTACATCAATAGAACTAAAAAACTAATTTAGATCAGTGTTGAAAGCAAACGATGAGACAATATCTGAAGAGAAACAACTGTTAATAAAAAATTATATCCTAAGCACTATAATTAAACAAAGGAACTAAAGGCATTTTATGTGGTAAGTGATTACTGGTTGTGTTGGAGCAACAACTAATCTTCGGAAATGAAGGTGAATAGTGATGCAGAGTGTGTGCTTTGTGGATGCTTAAAAGAGATAATTAATCATGTTCTGTTCGAATGCCTACTGGCGAAGCAGGTTTGGGTTTTATCCCAGTTTTTGACGGTGCTGGGGTTTTTCCTTTGGATTCCCGTCTATGCAAACATGGATTTTTTATTTTAGAGATTTCAGTAAGTTCCTAACCCGGAAACATATCTCTGGATTTCATGGTTTATCTAGAAGGCTTAGAATGATACAATATTTAGCAACTTAGATTCAAACCCACTTGCGATTCTGCGTTTGGCGGAGGATGAATCCAAGGCTTGGTTTTTAGCATAGACGAAAGATATGTGATGTGGACATAGAACCAAACGACAAAGATATACCTGAACCGGACGACCTTGCTCCGGAGATACCTACGGTAGTTGATGGACCTATGACACGATCTCGCACTAGAAAGCTTAGGGAGACGTTTAATGAAGCCATCGAAACACTGCTTAGCACCATCAACGGCCCAACAGCCGTAACCAACAACAAGAGCGTCAAAAATCATCAAGGAAGTGATGATTTTATAACTGAACAGCTAGACAATCATGGCAGCCAACAACACGGAGAGGGAGACAAGCGAGCAGATGATTCCGACAACGAGGATGAGCAAGAATCTCACGAAGACTTGCTACCAACTAAGGAACACACGCCAAACAAGAAAAACAAAGAAAAAGAAGCGAGCAAACACACGACTCCAACGTGGCCTCTTATCCCCTTGAACAAGGTAAGTTCGGTTTTCATTTTTTCCATTTTCTCTTAATTTGTTGCACGAACTCGCCACGACATTTGTCTTTGTTGTTGTGTCTAGAGTCCTAGAGAGTCGAGATCAAAACCTCTGACTTGTGGAGAGGGTCTCACTTGTGCGAACACATGAGTTTCCTTTCTTGTCTTTTTCTTTTATTTTCTGTATCTTAATTCTTTAGAACTTCAGATTAAATCTCGACCCTTGAAGGTCAAGGCTGAACGACTACTAATAAGGTCTTATACGGAGCCCTTGTAGTCACAATTTCTTCTCTTACGCCGTTTGCAAGAACTTCTTGAGTGGTTTCCCCTTGAACCCTTGTGTGAGTTACAGATCCGTGACAAAGAGCCCCATAATCTCTGTGACTTGTGTTCTTCGAATCATTCATTTTCCATCGACCGGTTAATCGACGGAGAGCGAAGGCCAATTCGTTTCACCTCCACCTTTCCACTTACACCTCGTCCGAGCCATGTATTATCTGGTATTAGAGCCGAAAGGTTCTAACCCCCAGGTTGTATCCATCTAAATCTTACTTTCATGATCAGTTTTTCTTTTTTTTTTTTTTTTTTTTAAATTTTTAAAAAAGGTTCTTCTTTCTCTCGTTATATAGATTGTTTGTGTGATTACTATTTTTCTTAATTTTTTTTTCTTTTTAAACAACATCTTAATTCATTTTAATAACAAACCTCGTTAGCTTGGTTACTAGTATTATAAAAAAAATTAGTTTAAGAGTGATGTTAACTTCAGTGTATGACTAATAGTTGTGTTTGATATTTGTCATCTCTTTGTTTGATATTTCAGTGCTTAATCCTGTGACCTTAGCAGCCATTCAGGCCACTCTCCAAACCTTTGGAGACCGCATGGCTTGACTTGAGCAATCATGGGTTGTGAATGCTGTTTGGAACCCTCCTCCTCTGCCTCGGACACAACACGAGGAAGGACAAGAACCCGTAGACCAACAAGTTGAACAGTTTCCTTCGAATTCTCCAGGAGCTAACGGTCCTCGATGGAGGGATCCTATTCATAGAGGAAGAGAGAGGGAAGATATGAAACCACAACATCCGGTCATTCCAAAACTGGCGGCCCCTACCTTTGCTTATTTGGACTCAGAGAAGAGGATGGAGAATATCTGCTAATGTTACAACTACAATGATCAAAAGAAGGTGATGTTTGCTGTTGCACAATTCACCCACAACGCCTTGTCCTGGTGGGACAGAGACGTGGCTGAGCGTAGGCGGCATCACTATGACCCTATAAACACTTGGAATGAAATGAAGTTCAGTTTGGAAAATAAGTATGTGGTTCCCTACTTCAATAGAGACTTACAAAAGCGTCTTCGAAAGTTGGTACAAGTTTCCAAGATGGTAGAAGAGTATTAAGAGGAGTTTGAACAACTCATGAACCGCTTGGAGGCCAAGGAGTCCGAAGAAACCCTCATGGCTCAATTCATTGAAGGTTTGCAAGATAGCGTTACCCACAAGGTGGAGAGACAACCGTACCATGACCTACAAGACTTGGTGCACTTGGCCATACAAGCGGAGCAACATATTAAGTGTAAGATGGCCAAGTGCACCACGTCTTGTAGGTCATGGTACGGTTGTCTTTCCACCTTGTGGGTAATGCAATCTTGCAAACCTTCCCTACCAACCACCTAAAAAATAATTTGTGGGTTCCAACTACGTCCAAGCCACAAGACAAACGAAGGCAATAAAAGTGGAGTCGCGGTTTAAAAATAATACGGTGGAATCCTCCAAGTCCCCCGCTAAATCTGAGCTCAGTAAGGTAACTCAACCCATTTGTTCCTGTGATATTGTCTATTTTAAGTGCTATGACATAGGCCACATGGCGAGGGAGTGTCCAAATCAACGAGTCATGATCATCACTTCTAGTAGATACAAGTCCCAAGACAAACAGGAGGAAGAATCACATGATTCCGATGGCAGCATCGAGTATCCCGATGTTGGATAGTTGTTGATTACTTAGCGAGTGCTCAGGTGATCAACCCGGAAGAAACAACCCAACGAGAGAACATCTTACACACACAATGTACTGTGAACAACAAGGTATGTAGTCTCATTATAGATGGTGTTTCTTGCACTAACGTGGCCAGCAAGCTATTGGTTGATAAGCTAGGATTAGTCACCACCAAGCACCAAAGACCTTACCGCCTACGGTGGCTTAACGACTCAACTGAGCTCAAGATTGTGTAGCAAGTTACTGTACCTTTTTGTAACACCGTGCCCTGAAAAATAATGAAATAATGGAGTTTATATCAGAAATTGGTTTGAATCAGTTTAGTATCGATTTAGATAAATTCTGGTTTAATTTAATTAAACTAAGGAACCCTAGATTTCTCTATAACTCACGCCTCTATAATTTCTTTTGGTGGTTGTGGTCGTTCCTGTAGAGAGAAAAAAGAGATCTTGTTTGTGGAAGAGAGGTGTGAGGAAGGGGAGGTTCGATTTTGGTGTGTTAGGCAAAGGCGCAGAATCGTTAGGGTTTGGGACGAAATGGTTTCGACATATCAAATCATCGTCAAAGGTAACAGAATTTGGTAGAGTTATTCCCAAGCCTTTCATCGTCATTCTCCTTTTTATATAAGTGGATTTGGATTTAAACTCGATGAGTTATTGACAGTTTTGTGACACACGTTTTCTCAGACTCGAGTTGGGACCATCGGGGATTGTAACTGAGATCGTGGTATTTTCTGGTTTCTGATCGGTACGATATTTTTGGGAAGCTTCGTGACGTCTAGCGGTAGCTTGTCACCGTAGGGATTTGATAGTTAACTGTTGGTTTTTATTTTAGGGTTTCGACTTTGAGACTGTTCTTTTCTAATGTTTCTTTCCAGTTTGCTTCAAGATTGTTTTTGGCCGTGTGGCTTGTGGTAGGGCGTGGCTGGACTATTGCAGATGCAAGGAGAGTCTTTCCTGGTTGTATTTGTTGTTAGAATCAGTTTGATAAGGTAATTGCGTGACCATGAGCTTATATGAACGATTGTGTTGTATGACTTGTTTTGTGTGATGATATGTAGGAAGGGAACCTTGAGGAGGGCTAGGAGAAGGAGAAGGGAGATCCATCATCTATACGTGTGTGGGGAAGGATGTGATTACTTGGTGGTGGATTAGGAGAGTCAAAGAGGCTTTCTTATGGCTATTATCCAGATAAGTCGTGTTGTTTGATGTTTAATCGATTAGGAAATAGATGGCTGTGAAAGATTAGGGTTTGCAACGAGAAAGACCTTGAGAGGCTCGTATAATGATTTCTAGATTGATATTGTTCGACACCAACACCTATAGATGGACTCCGCGGACTGGTTCGAGATCGCTACTTAGGAACAACTTTTGGAGGATGAAACAGAGTCCGATTTGACTGAATTGGTGAGGAGCTTTGTGGTGCTACATGCCCCATATCCAACGATGGGTTTTTGAAACGAACAGTTGGATTGTTTTTTAGTTAAGTGTTTGTATCCAAGATCAAGTTCTATGTGATGTATTGCCCATGCAAACCGGACATCTACTACTTGGTAGACCGTGGCAGTACGACCGAGAGACCATGCACGATGGTTGTACCAACTATTATTCTTTCACCAACAACAAACGTAAGGTCAAGGTTTGAAACGCCCCCGAACCGTCCTACAGCCGGACAAACCGCCGACCGGCCCGGAGAAGCCACGAAGAGGACATCCACCTACGATCCGACCGAGGTTCCACCAACGAAGTAAGTCCCTCAGCTAATTCACCGGCCAATGCCTTCCTGCTACGTACGTCCCTTAGGCTTTTCAACCCTTGTAACTTACGCGGCGTTGTGCTGGCCCGGACTAGGCCATGTACCATTCCACTTGTCCGAATATATGAAAAATACTTCATATTATTACTTAAGTTAAATGTTTCAATTTCAAACGAAATACTTAAGTAAAACAGTTGGATCCGTTTCGAAGAAAACAAGTTAAAAAGGCATAGGATTTTGCAAAACAGCATAAAAAACATCCTATCCGGTTTCTTAGTTGCCCCAACTCTACCCAATTAGTCTTTCCGACAAGACAAAAACATATTGGGAAAGGAATGAGTAATCTAAGATTACTCAGTGAGTTGGGTAACCCTCTAACATGCATTCTTCCCACCCAACTACTCCACACAACAATCAAATAATACGTAATGCGGAAGCGTTAAACAAGCAGCAGTCAACACACAAGAATACACTAGACACAATCAAGCAGACTTAACTCATCTAGACTTTTATTCAACCTTGGCATCCACGTCACATCACCTGCATTAACCAATGGGTAGAGAATGCTAGTAGTGCGTCAAGATAAATTGACCACCCTAGACTTTCACATCCTAGGCCACTTTGCCACACTCTAGTCATCCATGCCTCAATTTCAACAACCATACCACAACCTAGGGCCCTTCGATCATCTGTCACGTCCCCTCCCATTCACTCTGCATTGAAACCACAAAGGTAACCAACCGGTTTTTCACTTAGCCGCATCGTCATGCAGCAGTTCGGGCTAGTAGCTAGCTAGGCACCGAATTGTCCCTTCTGTGAGATCCCTCTGGATTAGCTCACTGGACTTCCACAATACACGTTGGGAACAGAAGATCGACCACTAGCTACAAACCAAAACATTTAATTCGCGGACTAGCTAGGACAAGTACTTAACTCTAAGTTTCACGACACAAAGAATTAAGTACCGCTACACGCCCAAAGAATTCAAGCAAGATAATCACGCAAAGCAATGCAACGAAAATCAAGCAAGAACAACACACAATAATCTTAAGAAGCAAGAATGAAATCAAGCAACTTAAGACTCCTAAACATGCATGCAAACCCTCTTTATGCACCAAAATAATGCCACTTAAACCACAAGTTCAACTTCTCATCAAAAATACTTGGGTTATTTTTCACAATTTTTATTCATGTATGAAAGACCCTTAACTCGATTTTTATGCAAGAAAAATGCATTAAAATTCTAACAATATTTCTTCTCATCATGTAAACATTTTTCTCCACAATATTTGAATATGCATTTGACTCTTTTCACCCTGGTAATTCTCGCATGACTTCTTTAAAAATAACCCTCCAATAGACTGATCTTTCATCAAGTCCTTTCAGGTTAAAATTTCCCAATCTATGCATGCTTATCAACTTAATCATGCATGTCATCCCCATGTCCGAATTTTTATGCAAAAGAATTCTTGTAAATATTTTTCACCAAATCAGTTGATCTCATATCCTCTGATTTATGCATGCAATAGGTCTTCCACTCATGCAGTAACAAACCGAGATCACCAAAACTTAATGCACTTCTTTTCCCCCAAGAATGCATGCAAGTCAACTTACCCTTTAACTTGTCTACATGCAATCTAACAAGAACTACATGCAACAAGAACATGCAACAAACAAGGAATGATGCAAGAGCTAGAGAGCTAATGCATCATCCATAAACAAACAACCGCAACTCACTGTTTTTAGCAGAAACTTGGTTGAATTGATCTCCACCACACCGCGGATCTGACAGCACCTCCTCCTCCTTCCTTGGCCTTTGGCTTCAAAAAAATCACTCTCGTCTTCCTTCTTGATCGAACAATCACTCAATCTTCTCTCAAGAAATCAAACAGATATTTGAGAGAGTTTCAGTACTTTGAGAGGTTTTGGGTCGAAAATGAGAGCTTGGGGTGCTATTTATAAGCCTCCCACTTTGAGTTCCTCCCCAAACCAAGTGGCATGAGAGTGGCGACAAGTGTATAGTTTCCTGCATGCGTCTGACACGTGGCCCAATCTGAGCTACATGCGGCGCATCCATCACACTCGCTCACAGAAGTGTGTTAATCACTTGACACGTTGCATTTTAACTGTGGCCAACTCTTCCGCTTCCCATCGTCTTTCCCGCATCCCTTATGCGTCTCGAGTTCACCCGACATACTCGTCTGTGGTACACGGTACCATGTATGTGGTTTGGTCCATCTGTACACTACATACGGTGTTCTCGTCCGTAGCGAATGATCCTTTTACCATTCAGTTTGTACGTTCCACCCGTGCTTGGTACGTACCGTGACCTACCCCATCAATGGCCCCGTGGTACTTTGGTTGATCATTTGGTGCACGGCCATCCCTTTCCCATGGTCCGTTCTCTCGACTATCCTCACTTCTAACCCGACCATTTCTCTCCTTAGTATTCCTTTAGAATTTCTACCGATGTCCTTCCATCGACCATCGTCCATCACCTTCATGACCCAACGGTTCACGTCCATTCTTTGGCCATCAGCCATTCCGCGTCTTAGTGGTCTTTCTCCACAAGTCTCTTGGTTGTTGTCCAAGGTTTTTCTTTCTCTATCTTTATGGGTTCTTTCCGAGTCCTTTCATCGAGTTTTTCTTGTCCGGCTCGTACCCCTTGGTGCGGGTCACTACAACGTTGCTTCCACTTACTTCATCTGAGGTCCATGATGTACATCTTAAGATCAACAAGGACGTCCAGATAAGTAAAACCAATCTCCGTCTAGTAAAGTTTTAAATTCCAAACACATTGTGCTACTAGTTGTCTTTAAAGAGAGCTTGTTCTTAGGGTTAGAGTGTTTAGAACTACCAGCGGAGGTGACAATGTTACTCAAACAGTTCAAGGATGTGTTTCCGGAGGAAATTCCACCCGGAATGCCACCCGTCTGAGGGATAGAACATCAAATTGACCTTTTCCCCGGATCCACATTACCAAACCGACCAGCGTACAAGATGAACCCCACCAAGGCTAAGGAATTAGAAATGCAAGTGCAAGATTTAATGTCCAAAGGATATATCCGCAAGAGTCTAAGCCCTTCAACCATCCCTGTACTGTTGGTGCCAAAGAAAGATGGCACTTTCATGCGACTCATGAACCATGTTCTAAGGACTTATATCTGTAAGTTTGTGGTTGTCTATTTCAGTGATATCCTTATTTACAACAAGAATTTATCTGACCACTTATTACACCTTGAACAAGTTTTCAAGTGTCTCCAAAAGGAAGGACTCTGCGCGAACCTCAAGAAGTGCGTCTTTTGTAATGAACAACTTTTTTTTCTAGGATTTGTTATAAGTTTTCATGATATACAAGTTGATAAAGAAAAGATTAAGGCTATAGAAGAGTGGCCTACGCCAACGACAATCAACCATGTTAGAAATTTTCACGGTTTGGCCATTTTTATCGGCAGTTTGTAAAGGATTTTAGCACCATTGCTGCACTACTTACGACCGTAATCAAGAAGCATATAGCCTTTTCATGAGGAGATGCCTAGGACAAAGCTTTTTGGAAGCTTAAGAACTGCCTCACCCAAGCCCCTACTTTGGCGTTACCTAACTTTGACAAAACTTTTGAGGTTGAATGTGATTTTTCAGGTTTAGGAATTGGAGTCGTGCTCACGTAAGGGGGATGCCCAATAGCCTACTTTAGTGAGAAGCTGAGCGGAGCTACCCTCAACTACCCGATATACGACAAAGAACTATACGCGCTAGTACAATCGCTATAGGTTTACACCTTATCCTGACGCCATACTCTCATTGCCACCATGGACGCCAAAGTGTTAGGTTTCGAGCATGTGAAGACAGCCAATTGGGAGGACCCCGACTTTGGCAAAGTATTTAAAGAGTGCGAAAAAGCGGCTTTTGGATCTTACTACAAGCATGACGGCTATTTGTTCCGTGATAAAAGAATGTTTATCCCTCAAGGATCCATGAGAGAGCTTATCACACAGGAAGCTCATAGCGGAGGACTTATGGAAAATTTTGGTGTAGACAAAACTATGGCCATCCTCATGGATCATTTATTTTGTCCTCACATGAGAAGAGACGTCGAGAGGTTTTGCGCCAAATGCATCAATTGTCTTCGAGCAAAATCCAGGTCACACCCCTATGATTTGTACATGCCTTTACATATACTTAACACTTCTTGGGAGGATATTTCGATGGATTTTGTTTTAGGTTTACCCAAGATTAAGTACAAGGACTCCATCTTCGTAGTGGTGGACCGCTTCTCAAAAATGACTCATTTTATTCCTTGCGATAAGACGAATGATGCCACACAAATCACTGATCTATTTTTTAAGGAGGTGGTACGCTTACATGGTGTCCCCCAAACCATTGTATCTGATAGGGGAACGAAGTTCATGAGCCATTTTTGAAAAAAAATATGGCGGAAATTAGGAACTAAGCTTCTTTTCTCCACCAATTACCACCCTCAAACTGACGGTCAAATTAAGATTGTAAACCGTGCTCTGTCTAAGTTACCAAGAGTCACTTAGGAGTTGACTTGAATCTTACCATATATCGAATTTGCTTATAACCGTGCTACTCATTCCGCTTTTTAAGTTTTGTCCCTTTGAGGTTGTTTACAGGTTTAAACCACTCACCCCGCTAAACTTAATGCCTTTACTGCCAGGATTGCGTTTCGATCAAAACGGGGCATGCAAAGCTGAACTGGTGAAGCAGTTACACCAAGTCGTAAAGAAAAACGTAGAGAAGAAAACTGAAAATACAATGAAAGGGTGGATAAAAATTGGAAGGAGGTCATCTTTAAGCCCGAAGAGTGGGTATGGCTACACATGAGAACGAAGCGATTTCCAGTCAAGCGGAGTTCCAAACTTGCACCTCGTAGAGACAACCATTTAAAGTATTGGAGCGGATCAACAATAACGCCTACCGGCTCGATCTACAAGGTGAGTTCCACATTTCTAAGAATTTTAATGTCATTGTTTTATCACCTTTTGATGCAGGACACACTTTTATGAGGCTAGAACCTTCTCAAGAGGGAGGGGATGATGTGTACATTGAACCAAACGACGAAGTCATCCCCGAACCGGATGACCTTGCTTTAGAGATATGTATGGTAGTTAACGGACCTATGACATGATCTCACACTAGAAAGCTTATGGAGACGTTCAATGAAGCCGTCGAGTCACTGCTTAGCACCATCAATTGTCCAACAACCGTAACCAACAACTTGAGCATCAAAAATCATCAACGAAGTGATGATTTTCAAACTGAACAACTAGACAATCATGGCAGCCAAAAACACAACTGGGGAGACGAGCGAGCTGTTGATTCCAATGACAACGAGGATGAGCAAGAATCTCACAAAGATTTGCTACCAACTAAGGAAGACACGCCAAACAAGAAACATGAAGAAAAAGGAGTGATCGAACACACGACTCCAACGTGGCCTTTGATCCCCATGAACAAGGTAAGTTCGGTTTTGGTTGTTTTTCTCTTAATTTGTTTTGCCGGAAATCGCCACAATATTTGTCTTTGTTTTTGAGTATAGAGTCCTAGAGAGTTGAGATCAAAACCTCCGACTTGTCGAGAGGGTCTCACTTATGCGAACATGTTTCCTTTCTTGTCTTTTTCATTTTTTTTTGTATTTTAATTCTTTAGAACTTGAGATTAAATCTCGATCCTTGAATGTCAAAGATGAAAGACTATTAATAAGGTCCCATACGCAGCCTTCTAGTCACGATTTTTTTCCCTAGTTCAATAACATTACATTGTTTTCTCTTGCGCCGTTTGAGAGAAAAGAACCCTAGCACGAGTAGTTCTTGAGAGGTTTCCTCTTGAACCTTTGGGTTAGTTACGGATCCGTGACAGAGAGCCCCATTCTCTTTGTGACTTGTGTTCTTCGAATCATTCATTTCCCATTGACCGGTTAATCGAAGGAGAGCGAAGGCCAATTTGATTCACCTCCACCTTTCCACTTACACCTCGTCCGAGCCGTGTATTAATATGGGTGAACCCACGAATGGTGTCCCAAGGGCAATCCATGGACGAGGAGGTGGTGTTGTGATCGATGGCATAACAAGAGTTATTTATGTTTTGTAGATGGTTCTTGGAAAGCAACTGATCAATATGCAGGTAGAGGATGACATTGTTCTCCACCAATGGCGGAGGTTCCCACTATGGGGGCAGCCAACCTCCGAAGAAGTCTCACACTTCTTCATGCAGAGATTGAAGCCCTAGTCTGGGCGATGAGGTGTATGATTGGGGCAGATAATCAGAATGTCGTTTTCCTTACTGACAACTCTGACTTGATGAAGATGGTGTATTCGCCTTCCAAGTGGCCAACGTTCACGCCTTATTTAGAGGAAATGCAACTTGATAAGGATGAGTTCACATTTTTTTCATTGGTCTTAATTCCTCGTTTCCAAAATGGTAAAACGGACAATTTGGCGCGACGTGTTCGTTCTGAATCGCACTTAATTACCTAGTAAACAATGTTCTTTCGCGTTGGTTCGTTTTGACCTAATCTTGTGTTGTTGTTGGAAAAAAAAAAGAACTAAAGACTCTCATCAAGCTTTCCTATATAATATGTGAATACAAAAAACACCAATAAAACTGAAACATGATACACCTCACACCAATATCAAAACAATAGCAAACCCACAAGAAAGAAAGCAAGAACTCACCAATACCAGAAATACAAATACAATTACTATCAATCTTCACTAGTAAGACGAAGAGAACAAGATACACTACGATTAAGGAAAAAACCTTTAAATCAACTAGAGATGAGCCAGATAAAATCAACAAAGGAATATTAAACTCAACTGAAAAAAGCTAAAAAATATCCAATTTATTTTTTATTTAGAAGTTTAATACCTGATCTTTTGTGGTCGGAAGAAAATACTTCATTTAATTAGTGTTGGTCTAAAAATACTTCATTTTTAAAGTTGTTGGTAAATTGGTATCCGTGACTTAACATTAACGGACATTAAATAATTAATTGACGGTGTTAATTTATAAATACACGTGTGAAGTAAATATATGTAACTTGTTAACAATTCGTAACGTTTAGTTTCTCATGGTGTAGTGGTTACAAAAAAATTACTTTCTCAAAGAAACTTGGGTTCGAATATACGCTTTTGTGCGTTATTATTTTTCCAACTTTTTTAACTAATGGCAAACTCGTAAATATATCTTTTTCTTCATTAGCAGCGGCGGTGGTGGCTATGGCGGGACGGGTTGAGAAGGAGGAGGAGGAGTGACGTCGGCAGGGTCGAGTTTCGGGTAAGGAGTGAGAAGGCGTGGCGGTGGCGGGAGCGAAGACCATGCGATTGGAGCTCATGTTTTGGGTTTGTCTATTCTTACACTCGCAGGTTGGTTATGTCTCATATGACGGAGAAGAAAGACGCAAGAACCTCATATCTATTCGGTGGTTCAACTTTAATCGACGGTTGCACACCACCGCCGGCCACCACTACTACCGTATGAAGAATGAAGAAGATGATGTATTTACGAGTTTGCCATTTATTACAAAAAAATAGGTAAAAAAACTCAATAGTAGATTCGAACCCAGGTTTCTTTGGGAAATTGTTTTTTTTGTAACCACTACACAATGAGAAACTAATTATTACGATTTGTTAAGTTTTATATATCTACTTAACATGTGTATTTATAAATTAACAACGTTAACTAATTCTTTAACGCCGTTAACCGATGTTAAGTCAGGGCTACGAATTTACCAACAATTTAAAAAATAAAGTATTTTTAAACTAACACTAATTAAATGAATATTTTTTCTTCTGACCAAAAAAGACCAGATATTATTAAACTTTCAAAAAAAAAAAAAATGGGGTATTTTTTAGCTTTTTTTCACTTAAACTCAACACCAAGATACTGATTTGAAAAGGATGATTCCAGTCAAAGTACATTTATGCCCTTTGTGATTCAAATGCTTCATTTCAAGCCTTGGTATAAGCTCTATCTCTTCACCTTATCAAGTTAATTTCAAAAATTGTAGCTATGGAGTCATACAAAACCCTAGAAATCGTACGCAAGAACACTGATTCCTCTGTATTTCAGCTCATCCTCAACAGACCATCACACCTCAACGCCTTATCCCTCGATTTCTTCGTCGAGTTCCCGAAAGCTCTCTCATCTCTCGACCAAAACCCAGATGTCTCCGTCATCATCATTTCCGGCGCCGGGAAACACTTCTGCTCCGGCATCGACCTCAGTTCCCTGTCTTCAATCAAGGCCCAATCCTCAAACGATAGAGGACGCTCGAGCGAGCTCCTACGCCGTAAAATCAAGTCGATGCAAGCTGCGATCACGGCCGTCGAGCTCTGCCGGAAACCTGTGATCGCCGCTGTACACGGCGCGTGTATCGGAGGTGGCGTTGACCTCGTTGCGGCTTGTGATATTAGGTATTGCTCTGAGGATGCTTTTTTCTCGATTAAGGAGGTTGATTTAGCGATTGTCGCGGATCTTGGCACGCTTCAGAGGTTACCGCGTATCGTTGGGTATGCGAACGCCATGGAATTGGCGTTAACGGCTCGGAGATTCTCAGGTGGTGAAGCGAAGGAGCTTGGTTTGGTTTCTCGGGTTTTTGGATCTAAATCGGATCTTGATAATGGCGTCACCATAATCGCTGAAGGTAATTAATCTAATTACCTCCGGATTTATGCTTAAATCTGCTGAATCATTGTTCGATTTGTTTCAAATTTGATTCTGAGATGGTTTAGTGAATGAGAATCATGTTCTTGAATCATATTTTCTTGCAATCTATACAGTTTTGGTTCAATTTGTTGCTTAAATCTGCTAATTCAATGCTCAATTGTGTTGGAATTTGATTCTGAGATGATTTAGGGAATAAGAATTAAGTTTTTGAATCTAGTGTTCTTGCAATTTACTCATTGTTTGATCCACTGAGTTGCTTGAATCTGCTGATTCTATGTTTGATTTGTTTTCAAGTTCGATTCTGAGATGATTGGTATTGAAGTTATGAGAATTTGTGTTTATCGATGTTTTCAGGAATAGCAGCCAAGTCTCCACTAGCTGTGACAGGGACAAAGGCAGTGTTATTAAGAAGCAGAGAGGTGAGTGTAGAACAAGGTCTAGACTATGTAGCAACTTGGAACTCGGCTATGCTTATATCAGACGATCTCAATGAAGCTGTTTCTGCTCAGATGAAGAAAAGAAAACCTCGGTTTGCTAAACTGTGATCCTACAGTCTCTGTTGCTTCTTGTCTTTCAAAGATAGTATTATCGTTCTTCTGGTAACAAAGTAATAAGTTCATTCGTCAAAGAAGTGTAGCTATTGATAGTTTCCTTAGTTATCAAATAAATCTATAGATAAATGGTCTTATTCACATGAGAATTTGATTGATACTCTACTTAGTGCACATAAGTCCGATTGGTAAATGCTATACTTCTACTATGGGTTTGTTGTTGTAACAGAATTGGTCAACATGTTTATTAGTTTCTGTGTCTTCTCTGCATTCTTTTTTACATGATATCAAGAAATTTAAAGGTCTTGATCAATTGAAACAGAACGAAGAATCTTTTCAGACTCAGATCACATGGAAGGTACAGTAATCTCACTTGACTCCCTTGTTCACGATTTAACCACTTTTCTACCTTCTGATCTAAAGAGGTAACGATTGAGTTGAGAGGGTATATTAGCCCATTTGATGATGTTGTGAAGCGAAAATTTTCATAAAATATTTTATTCCGGTTATCTTATAGTAGTTCGGTTCAGATTCGAGATTTGTGGCTTCGGTTTGCTTAACCCTAATAGAAAAAGCTCACACAAATTTAACTCGGTCTCTTTCTTTCGATCAGATGAGAGAAATGGGTAAAAAAATTGCTTCGTTTCACTCAAACAACATGAATAATATAATTACTATGAAATTCAAAAATGGCTGAAGTAGAAGACGCGAGCTAACCCTAAAGTTTTAATCTGTCTTCAACTCTGCGCAGTTTTTTTTTTTTCTTTAATTTAATTTTCTCAAACCAACGCTTATGCTTCCCGGATTCAATCTCCGATGATGGCAGCTGTAACGACCAATCGCAAAAACACCAATTTGCAGGCTGTGAAGAAACGCAAACGCCGATCCTCGGACAAGCCAGTTTCGCCTTCTAGTGCAATCTCGAGAAATTCAGTGGCGAGAAAAGTCTCCATCGGACGAGAATATCACACCCGTTGCAGAGGATCCCTTAGATTCAAGTTATTAGTTCGTGCTTCAGTTCCTAAAAGGAAACCAAAACCTAGAGATTGTTGTGGCAATAATGAAGAGAATAATCGCGAAACAAGCAATTTATTTGGTCGCAATAAAGCCGCATTGAGATTTGATCGAGATGATTGCAAAATTTTGGTTGAAAAAGAGTCGTCTACTTGGGGTGTTAGGAATTGTAAAAATGGATACAACAACTTGAAAGCATCATTGCTCCGCTCCATTGAGGTAATATTTATGTATACTGTTTCTTTCTTGCTTCCAATGTTATTGCTTATGGTGGTTTGAGTTATGAGCTTGTTGTACACCATGACGAGTTTTGTAGATGGCTCATTGTTTAGGAGCTTGAACTCATGTGTGTGTTTTATTGATTTGTTGGTTTGTTAGGAGCCTTTTATACCGCTCAAAGAGGAGGAGTTAGCTGAAGTCAAAAGTGCCTTCTCTGGGAGAAATAGGTACTTTTTTTTTTTTTGAGAAGCTTTAGCATGTCATGTGATTGACTTGTTTCAGGAATTTTAACTAGTTGTGTTGTTGTTGTTTTAGAATGAAGGTTTTGGTTTCGCATAGAAACTCCAATATTGATATCTGTGGAGAAACTTTACAATGTCTAATGCCGACTAGATGGCTTAACGACGAGGTACTTCTTTGGTATGATCGTTAACCGCTCTAAATCCACATCTTTTTTTGTTTTTTTTTTTATTTGTATTTTGTGTTTTGAACTCCTCATGTTGCTTTTTTTTTTTCTTCTGTTTTTGCATTGTTGTATGCTGTCTGTTTTATAGGTTGTCAATCTCTATCTTGAATTGCTGAAAGAGAGAGAAGCTAGGGATCCCCAAAAGTTCTTCAAGTGTCATTTTTTCAATACCTTTTTCTACATTAAGGTTTGCTTTCTCTTTTAGTCCTCATGCTTCAGGTCTATGTTTTCTCGTGTCCGATCATTCATTGTGCCAGGACTTGCTTCGATAGATATGTTCAGTGCTAAATTTCAGATTTTTCTCCAATTTCAATATATTTTATTTTGCTGCAACTATCAAATTCTTTTACCTCTGCAACTATCAAATTCTTTTACCTCAGGCTTGTGTCCTATGAATGCTTGTGTCGATTGTAAATGTTTATGAATGTTCACAGGCTTATGTATTTTCTCTCTAATTACATTTGTTCAGCTAGTAAGCGGGTCCTGTTACAATTACCAAGCTGTCAGGAGATGGACTACCCAGAGAAAGCTGGGATATGATCTTGTTGATTGTGACATAGTGTGTTTTTTCTCAGAACCTAAAATTTTTGGTTACCTTTTGTAAACTTCACAAATATAATAATCTGATTTTGTTTGATGATAAACCTGTGCAGATATTTGTTCCAATCCACGGATGTCTACATTGGACTCTGGCGGTAATTAACAAAAGGGAATGCAAGTTCCAATATCTTGATTCATTAAATGGAGTTAATCCTACAGTTTTGAATGATTTGGTATAGTTTTTTGATTACAAAATTCTGCTAATTTGCATTTTGAGATGCAACTTTATGATTATGGAACATGTATTTGTTTTAGGCAAAGTACTTGGTGGATGAAGTAAAGGACAAGAGTGGACAAAATATTGACGTTAGTTCATGGGACATTGAATATGTTAAAGACCTTCCCCGGCAACAGAATGGGTACGTAACTCCCTTTTTGGTATGTTTTTGATCATGTGGACGGGAATTTATCTTCACTATTAGCAAACCCTCCTTTGGTATGTGAGTCAGAGGTAGATGCGGTTTATATCGTGATATGAGTTGTTTTCAGATAAACAATAATACATGTTCTATAAAGGACAATTTTACAAAAGCGTTCACAATAAAAGAAACCAAATGTGTCTCATAGTTTGCTACCTAGATAACTTCTGTGATACCATCTTCTTCAATTTGTACTATGATACTCAGTTACAAGCTTCTTTGGGTCCTTGTTATTTATGATCAACCGCAACTAAATGCAACCGCTCTGTTATATGTCACTTTATGTTATTTAGGCTGACACTCCTCTTTTGAAATTTCCTAGGTACGACTGTGGGATGTTTATGCTTAAATACATAGATTTTTACAGTAGAGGACTGAGGCTACAATTTAGCCAGGTAATAAAGGACATCAGTGTCTGCATTTGTTTCTGAATCCATATCAATGCTACATTTGAAATCGAGAGAAATATTCAGTCAACAAATCTTATCTGGGTCAAATTAGAAGTAGCACGATTGATTAGCATTCCTTTTAGAGCAGATGAGACATGAGAAACATGTGTAGACTGATAGAAAAAATGCTTTGTCTTACCTCTATCTTTTGCAGAAGGACATGCCATACTTCAGGTTAAGAACAGCAAAGGAGATACTGAGACTGCGAGCCCAATAATTAGCCCAATTTTGGTGACACCAGCTTACTACTATTTTACAAGGCCAATAATGTTAATAATTCTCTTCGTAAAATCGATTTTGCTTTGTCGGTGGGTGTTGCTAGATATATCATGGCCATGGCTGCTTCTTGGAAGACTTGATTCATTTTTTTTTTTTTTGGCAAACAGAATTGAAGTTTATAGCTTATTACAATGAATACTTTTAAAAGCCAACAATGTTATCTTAGAAGCCTCAGATCAATATATAATTTTCTTTCACTGTGTATGACTCGCTGAAAATCTCATGGTCTCAAATAATTACCTTTTTTTTTGGAGTTCTTATTGCTTATATGAATTGGGTTTTTCTTTTTCTTTTTCCCTAAATTTGTTTTGATGGGTCACAGAGGATTTGAAATGGACATGCTTCAAACTCCTGACGAGAAAATGAAATTTATCAAGAGAATTCTCTTCTTTCTTTTAACGTTGCTACAGATTTCCCCATTAACTTCATTGAGTTTATGTCCAGGTCTGTCCTTTTTACCCGTAGAATCTGATAATTTTTGTTTCTATTGGAAAAGAACACGTGGTGGCAAAACTGTCAAGAAGAGCATGTTTTTTTTTGTTCGTTTTCCTAGCTCAACATTAACTTTGCATTAACCTAAAAAACATTACAACTTCTCTTGAAATCACAAGGTCTTGCACCCAAATTAGCACCATCGAAAGAAACTTAGGTTCAGTCATATCAGTCGTAATCGAAAGAAACTCTGCTATTCTATCGGCCACTTCCTTTCCCTCGAGGAATAAACAAATAAATCAATGGTTGTCCAGTGGTTCAAGTATTTGCTCTTGTTACGAGATTAAGGGTTAGAATAGTAACATCGAATTTGATTATGCGGGATAAACGATTTGATAGTACGGTACAATTTAATTGTGAAATGTGCATGAGAAATATATTTGATTGTGCGGGATAAACGATTTAATAGTTTTTCACCAATCAAATATTAGTTTGTACCGCTTATTCGAAAAAACGCTTTGGAGTAGATAGTTAAACAAATAACTGTTGTCCATGAGTAAAATCTGACCTTGAAAAACGCAAACAGTATTTTTTGTTTCTTTCGTAAAAAGCGCAAATTAACAAAAAGAATTGTGATTGATGTATAAAGTAATTTTTGGAAAAACATTCTTTAAATTCGGTACTATTAGTGTCTCCATTCAAGGCCTAAGGTTTAGTCCTACCACGGTCTCACCGCCTTAATTAGCAAGACCGTTATTTGTGTTTTTTGTGTTTTTTTTTTCATAAAGCTAAAATAAATAGTGGATATTAAGTGTTGTATAAAATTTCTTATCGTCAAGTTAACTTTTCAGTTTTTCAATCAAATTGTTTTGTAAGCGTGAAAAAAAAGTGTACGCATTTTAAACAGTAAACACCAATGAAGGTAAAGAGAAACTCAATTTTGCATTTTATGTTTTTTTTTTAAGTAAATATTTTCTTATAATGTAAATGCAAATTTATGAGTTTCAACATGCATGGCACCCTAAATAAAGAATGTAACTATTTTGTAGGTAACAAGAGATGGATGTCCTGTAATTTTTCATGATATCTTCATGTTCACGCAAGAACATGATTTATTAAATTTCATGCACAATAAATATTATTGCTGATTAATAAGTCTAAGTTCTCATAACCACACAAAAATGTCTTTTTAGGGAGTGATTACTGGGAATAGAGTAACAGAAATGCAGGGTCGGTCCTTGAATTTTGGTGGCCTAAAGCATATAATTTTTTTTTCACATTTATATTTTTTTTCACTATAATGCTAAAATATAATTAAAAACATGGAAAAATGTAATAACAATCTAAAATATAATTTTTTTAACTTTTATTATAGCAAATACTCGGTAGACATCATTGCTAATCAAAAGTAATTGGTAATAATGTATTATAATAAAATAAAGATTAAGAACAAAAAGTAATTTCGATGTTTTTTTATAAAATTTTAGTTTTGTTTGAATATTATAATATATTGTAGTTAAGTTAATTCAATTTTTTGTAGATTTTTATGTTAAAAACGGAAGTTAAACCAAAAAGTAATAAATAATAAGTAAAAGAAAAAGAAAAAAAAACTGTAAACGAATCAGCAAAGTTGAAGGCTTGAACCCATGACTTATCACATAATTTCATGACACAAACCCAACAAACCTGCCTAATTTTTCAAATATGTGTCACTAAAATTTTTCTATGATGTGGCCTAAAGCAGCTGCTTTGCCTGCTTTAAGGGTGGGCCGGTACTGCAGAAATGACTTTAGATGAATTTCTCTCATATGGACCACAAAAAGATGGTAAAAATGTGAAGCCTATGTTCAGCCAGACAAAAAATGGTAGAATTTACGAATGGAGAGTCGAAAAGGATGGTACTTTGTGTACCCTTGAAGATGCATTTTTAAAAGTTAATCAGTCAGTAGGATTCAATATTGAGCTCAAATTCGATGATAATACAGTGTATGGACAAGAAGAGTTACGTCTAACTCTTGACAACATCTTGAAGGTAAAAGACATATTGTTCACATATATCTGTTCTTATGGCGATCAACAATCTCAATCTTTTAAATGAACAGGTTCTAAATGACCATGCGAAGAACCGACCCATTATCTTCTCGAGCTTTCATCCTGATGCGGCTCGACTCATTAGGAATTTGGAGAGGAGTTATCCAGTAAAATTGCTACTTTGGTTCCCATTTTCAGTTATAACGAAGTTTGTGTACTTAGGAATGTCTATTTATGTTCTTAGGTATTCTTCTTAACAAATGGAGGATGTGAAATCTATAAGGACGTGAGAAGAAACTCATTAGATGAGGCCATCAAGCTTTGCAAAGACAGTGGTTTGCAAGGGATTGTGTCTGACGTTAAGGCCATATTAAGAACTCCAAACGCAATCACAAGAGTCAGAGTGTAACGCCCCGACCACCACCTTTTAGTGGGCCCCATGTCCAATCCCAGTCCATGGGCCCACCTTCTTTAATGGGCCTCTCGTTCTCTCACTAGGCCGGTGAGCCAATCTATATTTGACGGTTAGTTTACTACGTCCTGGAGGCTTTAAAGACTTGTTACCGTCCCTACAAATCACCACATGATCTTTCCCTGTGTTTTGTCATCACTCGCACAGTTCCGACAGTCAATTCCCGGAAGGTCACCTATCCTAAGAATACTCCAGCATAAGCACGCTTAACTGTTGAGTTCTCTCAAAACCCTTGACCGAAAAGATAAGTACACTTTGGTGACATAAGTGGCCAAATCAATTCTTTTAAACCTCTCTATGTCCCTGAAACCGAGGTGTCACACAGAAATTTAAGACTTTCGCTTCTATCTTATGGCCAGATCAAGTAAAATCCTCTCATGAGTTTCATATCGTTATGTTATCTTTTCTCGCCCGCCCCCTCTATTTTGTTTCCTTTGAAACAACCGACATTTTATTATTTTGAGCAATGTTGTTGAGGGGATTTACTAGCAATATCTTATGGGCGTGGAGGGTGTCATTGTTGATATGGTTAAGGACATCTCTGAAGCCATCACCAATATTAAAGTTAGGAATGAGATCAATTTCTTAACTAAGTTTGTTCCAAAACTGTTTCAACAATAAAAATTTCACTTAATTATTTCTGCGTACTTGTAAAAAATTGATTACTTACTTAGGCCGTTACTATATGGTGCATAATTATTTGTATATATTACTAATCAACTGCACATGATAATCTAATCTCCCGAATTTGTGAGAAAGGAATTGATATGAAGTAGTAACGACTTAACGAAAAAATTGAAACTAGAATTCCATCAACAATTTTTCTAACTTTGTCAAAATTTCTGTTCATTATAACTATTTATTAATACTTCCACTTTCCGAAAAAAAAATGATATAACATTTGGTTGATTAAAATAATATGTAGTATAAAATTAATAAGAAGAGATAATTTTGACCAAAAATTTTACCTTTGCTTTATTTTATATATAAGTATTTGGAAAAAAATCTTACAATCCAACACCAATTTCTTGTCTGGAGCAATGACAAATAAATCTTCAACATTCACCAATAATCCGTTTTCTTCTCAAACAATGATGTACACATTCTTGACAGAAACCAATTAAGCTTTTAGAAGCTGCAACTCCAAGATGTTCATCTGGTGGAAGTTCATCTATTTTAAAATTAATTTGAGGGCTTGTTGCTGAATTGAAAGAATGAGTTTTCTCTTCTAAATAAGATTTTGCCTTGATATTTGGCGCACCTATATTATTTACAAAATATATATTATTTTATAAAAATTAATATTTTAAGAGAATTAAAAAAAATCTACATAGTATCATCACTGACAAAGGTTAAACTTACATGATAAAACAAGAAACAGAAGAGTTAAAACACTGACAATTGTCTTCATTCTATTTTAGAGAGTTCAATACTATTTCAATAAAAAAAAATTTGAATTTCTTTTGCCAATGGTTTAAGTTTTCGTTGTGGGTAATTCTTAGTGGATAATGGTATATTTATATACGATTTTACTTATGTTAAAAATGAGTTAATCAACGTTTTTTATAAATGAAGGTTAAAACGACTACTCAATTTAAAATGTTTGTTTTATTTAAATTTATTCATAAAAGTGATTTATTATAAATATTAATTATCTCCTTATTTATGATAGAAATAACTTATGGCTTACAACTTTACTCATTTTGTATCAAATATGATATAAATTCTGATAAAGATATCATCTTCTTTTATGTTCAAAAGAAAAGAAAATATCTTTATTGAACACTGTAACGCCCATGTCCCGAAAAAATAGAAGATTTGTGTGTATGTCGAGAATTGGAGTGAAACCGGTTTAATTTTAGTTGGTTTATTAAGTTGGTTGAGTTATTAATTAAATGAGGACTGCTTTAATTAATTCTTGGTTTAGCTAAATTCTGGTTGAATCAAATTAAACCAAAGAAAACCCTATTGTGCCCTTTAAAAATACTCTACGCCTCTTGTCTTATCTTCATGGTGGTGGATGGTTGTCGTGACGATAAAGATTAAAGGGGAGAGAGGTCGTAAGAGGAGTACAGGCCGAGGTGGTGTTGGCGTGAGAGGGAGAGGGGAGAAATAAAATCAAGAGATTTGTTCACAAAATTACCAAATCAAATCTCTTTGTAAAAAATAATTTCGCTCACCAAAGGTTTTTGTCAGGAAGATCAATTATATTCTCATATCAATCAATAATCCTAAGATCTAAATCCAGATAGACTAATCAATGATCTAGCATTAAGAACAACCTATGGTGAAGAACAAGAAGGATAATGAATCCAAACAATCAATCAATATAACATTCCATGAAATCCCTGATTAGAAACCCTAAACCTAACAAGCAGATATACTCAAACATAATCAATAAAACACAAATCATATTCTGAATAAATTGCATTAAGAAATTAAAAGAAGAAGTGTAACATCTGCAAACCAAGCTGTGAGTTTTGGGGATGGGTGTCGGTCGACACCAGCAACTTCTGGTTCGACTAGTTCGATTTAATTGTCGATTTGGGTCGGTTTAATTTAAGAAAAAACCTGAAACCGGGTAATTTAAGTGGAAGGTCGACGAAAAAGGGTTTTGGGAAGTTGATTTTGTCGCCGTTGATCTTGAGGATTAGCAACATTGGGGTTTTGGTAGGAGAGATTTGGGTTTGGATTGAATTGGTTGTAGCCCTTATTGTATCCTACCTGATTGTAGATGTAGTTTACATCCTCAATCTGAACATTCTCCCCATTTTATTGCTGAAGCGGCTCTTCTTCAGAAACAAAGCTGATGTTGTGCTGTTGGCTGAGGAGTATCTTGTCCAACTTGTCGTTAAGGGCCTTTATATCCTTTTTATACTTCCCATCGTCATCCCTTGACGATCTGATCATAATCTTCATTGTAGTGACCATCTGATTGAACCAAGTTCTCCACAAGGGCCCAACCATCATTAACATCCTTGTTGAGGAAGTTGCCATTGGTATTTGTATCCAACAACATCCTAATCTTTGGGACTACTACTCTGTAGAGGGTGCTGAGTAAGGACGCATTGCTGAATCCATGATGAGGGCACCAGCTAGCATAGCCATTGAAACGTTCCCAGGCTTTGCTAAACGTTTCGTTAGTCTCCTAAAAGTTCATCAAGCTTCCGGTGTCGAAGAGGATCCTCGTGACTTGGATTTCGCTGACTAGGAGTTCAATGACTAGCAGATCATTGTGTTGTAGATCCAGCCCTTACAAATCACTTTCGTCAAAAGATATTGTTCCGCATGCGGTAGTGTTCTTTGGTGGCCAGGATCTAGTCATTCCAGCTCGTTTCTTATAATCCTTGATTGAACGAACTATATCAATGCATGTTGTCAAACCTCCCATGATCATGTTGATCCTTCGTCGGGATGTCGCCTCTTCCTGCTGGTTGCTTGATTTTGACAATATTCTCGGCCCGTCGACCAGGATTTCCTGATCCATACCCAACTTGTTTGCTTCGATCCGACTCGACGGTTATCCCGCCATTCTTGTACTTGGCCATTAGTCGAGCCTGTAAATAGCGACATTCTTTGGTTGCGTGCGTGCTACTCTTGTGATACTCGCATTATGGGGCCGGGCTGCCCTCAAGTCCATCACTCCTAACGTACTTATTCCAAGGCTGCGTCTGCTGAGCTCCCCCATTGACGGCGAAGGTTTGGCGAGTGCAGTCATGGTTGCGACTGAAGTGTTGGCTTGGCTCGACGTACTCGTTTTTGAATACGGGGACTACAGGCTCCTTCCCTAATGCGCTTTTTGCTGCTGCGTGCTTCTTAGAAAAAACCACTTTTTCTTCCTTGGCCTCAATGTGCTTTGCAAGTGTCTCAACGTGCGAGAGAGACAATTCTTCTTTGAATCAGGAATCATACCATAGTGCATTCTTGAGTGGGACGGTTGTCGTTGTGTCTGGTATGGAGATGTTGTCAATGATGCCTTTATATCGTCCGATGAACAACCAAAGCGATTCCTTGGGATCCTAGGCTAGTGACCACATGTCAGGGTGTCAGTTCTTGCTCTCCATGAGAACGGAGAATAGGTCAAGCGTGTTAGTAAAGTCGTGGAGGCTATCGATCGAGCCATGCCTAAGAGATGTTCCACAAACACTTGGTAAGAGCTGGTGTCATACTCTTCGGGGCTAAACTAAAGAGGGCTGAACGCGACCTTGAAGATCATGAGAAATTCTCGTAGGTCGTCGGTTCCATCGTAGTATCCTAGCCTATGCTTCACCTCTTGTTGTACAGGTGTAGTTACTATCCTTTTGGAGAAGAGTGTCTGTGAGAGTAGCTTCAAGTACTAGGTCTAACCTTGGGGCCTTACTAATTGCTTTGTGGAACGTCCTTGCCATTTCGTGCATCTTGTGCTTGATCTATCTTATTTCCCTATCCTTTGCACCCTCGTCAAGTCCATTGATGCTGGCGGGTTGTTCGCTAGATGAACGTTGTCCCAACTCGCTAGCCCCAGCTGGGGTCTTGCTGTTACGCCAACCATACTTGGTGTTGGGATTCACCGTGCGGCATCTAGATGGTCAATCTCTTCTTCGGAAGTGGCTTGAGACGCGGTCAGTGCGTCCAAACAGTTCGAGGTGCCCTATTATCCCGCGGGATAATTCATCAATGCTAGAAACAGTCGGGCTTACAAACAACGCCAGCGGTACGAGATTGAGGGTTACTTCAGTTTCTGTTGGGATTTTAAGGTTCGTCGTAATGGCAACATCACCAAGGCTTTCTGTCTTTGCAGCTTTCCTAGAGGCAGCTAGGGTTGGAAGGAGAGTCAGTCCCGCTTGGTCTATTGTGGGGATTGTCGCTCCCCATGACAACCCGTTTTGCACAGTTTACTTGCCATTGTTTGTGTGTCTAGTCATTATTCCATGCTGTTTGTAGGTTCGTTCTTTTCTTGCAGGGAAAACTTCAAGCTGGCTCCCCCAACCTGGCGCGCCAAATTGTTGATGTCCTGATTCTTTCACAATTTAAGAGTTTTTTTGGGGGAATTAATATCGAAGGATCTCTTTTATAAAAACAAGCCAAAGCTTAGTCAAAGACCAGTATACAGAGCAAGCTTAATGAGTTAAAAAGAAGATGGACCCGAACTCTAAATAATACTAGACGGCAGTTCGTCTGCTGAATCTATTCGACGAGTCAGGCGCTAACTTGTAGTTTGTTGTTCTCTTCTAATGGTTTCTTTTCCTCTTTTGGGTCCAATCCCTTTCCTGGAATATCGTACATCCGTATTTATAGGGTACAGGAAAAGGGCCATTTCATACCCGTACACCCCAAAAAGTGCGAATTCCTTATGTGTTGTAGTGAATGAATGATGTATGATGTTGTATTGAATGAATGATCATATTGATTTTTTTTTAAAAAACCCACAAAAGACATACAAAATGATGATAACATGTTATATTAAACCAAGTCAAAATGATGAAAGACATACAACATGTTGTCTTAAACCAAGTCTTAAGACAACCAAATACATATCATATTGTTTTAAGAAATCCATAACAAGGCATACAAAAACAAAAACAGACCATAAGTCCCATAACAAGCATACAAATTAGAAGTTAGTCTTGTGTTGCTTGTGTTGTTTATGTTGCTTGACTTCCTTCACTTGCTTGACTTCTTTGAGTTGCTTGACTTGATCCTTCTCCTGCATTTGATGGCTGCTTCTTCTTCCTTTGTGGTTTGTATCTCTCGAATCCAGCATTAGGACACTTTAATTTGTTGTGTCCAGGGTAATCACATAGAGTACAATGCATGATCCTGTTCTCTCTACTAAGCTTCTTCTTCTTTTTTTGTAGGAGACTCATGCCTTGCTTTCTTCCTCTTCAGCTTTGGTTTCTTACCTTTCCTGTTTTCAATATGTTCAACTAAAGCAGCAAGTGGCACCACAACATAACCAGATCTATGCCAGAACAACATACCATTAACTGGAGCAATTGAGTCACTATAAATACTAATGTAATCTTCACGATTAAGCTTCTTCTCAGTGATAACATGTAAAGCATGGCGACATGGAATTCCACTCATATCCCATCTTCTACAAACACATGTCCTCAGCCTAAGATCCACACTGTAGCCTACACCAGACTCACGAACATCAAATTTACCTTCTCCACCTGGGACAAACGTGCAGTACTTTATGTTCTTAGCTTCTTCTTCTAAGAACTCTTTTTGCCCTCTTAGTGATTCAACCTGTATACTCATTGGCCGTAGTCTTCCTCAAATCAATATGCACCATGGTTCTTCTCCTAATAGTATCCAACATCTCAACTTTTGGTATGTATCTTGCTTGATCTATAACATTGTTGAAAGACTGATATGTTGTTGTGAACATCAACACATTTGGCTTTAGGTGAACAGAAAGCTAAGCTGCGATTTTTTGGATTTCTCTGCATAATGGCATCATATAATCGGATATCATAGTTCATTGCATTTACCAAATTTGCTTCATATTCAGTCACCGTGTAGCTTTTTGCCACTTGCCAAAACAAAGTCTTCACTTCATTTTGATTACGAAAAACCTTCTTCAAGTTACCATAGATGTGCCTAGCACACATCCTATGTTCAATATGAGGCAACACCTTGTCCACTGCATTTAACAAGCCCTACAAATGAAAAGTAACAGATAGATCAGATTCAAATATCAAAAGACAATAAAGTGTAAATATATGAAACTAGAGCAATAACATATCTTTTGTCTATAAGAAATGAAATTAGAACAATAGCATAAAGTTGTTCCTACTTTTTTGAATCATGCCGAAATCATCTTACTATGGGCTTTTCTACTAGGGTTTTTATATTTTTGCTTTAATGGAGCTACATAAGATATTACGCCAAAGAAAATAATGACACTGGTCTCCAAGGTGTAGTAGTATTTAAAGGTCAACAAAAAAACCAAAACAACAAGTACATGGATAAAACCAGAAGTATAAATAATATATTGCGTGAAGCTCACCATAATTGCATAATTACCTTTTTAAGTTTATAAACAAGTAAAACACAACTTTAATTACAAAAAGTAATAACAATCTTACTCTCGTCTCTCTTTATAATCTAGTACTCTGATCTTTCTACGGATATAATTTTTTCTTGGTTACTTATATTTTTGTCCACCATAAATTAAAGACTTATTTATAACAATTTTAATATATAATATATCATAAAGCATAAATGCTTAAAAATTATAAGATCCGATTAAGTCAAGAATTTCATCACTAAATCCGATGTTAACATTGGGAGACCAGCATAAGGACGATGGAGAAAGAGGTGGGGAACAAGTTCGAGACGAAGAGTCCGAGGAGGAAGCTGCCAAAACACTGTCCCTGGCCGGGGTAGTTATTTTTGCCGGAGCCACCACATCTTCTAAAAGCCCTTGTTGCCGCCGACAGTGATCAACCGGTAAAAATAACTCATCTTCGAGATTTAACGGTGTGTATTCTTGGGCTCTATAGGCTGAATGATTTTGGTAGGCATGCTCAATTAAATGGGCTTTTTTACTTTCGTCTTGGGTTTGAGATGTTTTCTTAATTAGTTTATCTTGAGCATCATGTTTAAGTGTTTTCGCTTTTTTATTAGGCCTATGTGTCTTAACAGGTGGGAAGAAAGGGTATGCGTAGTGGAAGTGGAAACCTTCGTAGGTGATAATATATGTATTAGGCTCATCAATTGATCTTTCCACTTGCTTCTTTGCATTGCATATTGGGTTTATGCACTTGTAATAACTCCTAGGCATATATCAAAAATATAATAAGATTAAGCTTGTGACTAAAAACTAAGTACAAGTTCGATATGTCCGTCTTGCCTTTCCATATGCATATACGAATTCAGAACATGCATGTATATAAAGTGTACCTTGGGTTAGGGCTATTTTTGATGGTTTTCTGGCCATACTTTCTCCATTTGTATTCATCATCACACATTCCATTAGTATAGTTCTTGACCTTTAAAGTGTACCTATCCGCTTTGCTCAAAGTACTTCTTTCCAATTGTTGAACACTATACATGAATATAAACAAGGGACTAATGAGTACATAATATTGAGGCAAACATATACGTGTTCTTGTAATAGTAAAGTTATCTATTGTTTACGTTGATATTGAGATTTCTTGGACTGGATGGGTCTGGGTTTCAACCACAGCCAGAGCGTTTGGCATATCTTGGATTCGTGGACCGGAGTTAACTGGTAATGAGACGAAGGTGTTGGTGATGGAATCTTCATTTGGCATGAGTCTGTGCTGTTGTTCTTGAGGCAGAAAGAAGAGAGGTGGGTCATTAACGAAAAGGTCTTCAACAGCGTTGTTGTCATACGTTCTTGTCCACTCAGAAAGTTCTTCTTCTGCCATATGAGTGACTATATATGGGAACAAGAAAACTTATACGAGCCGGTGGAGAGGGAGATAGAGAGAGATAGTTTCTTTGGTGTTTTCATTAGAAATAAATAGCGTGTGTTGAATTTATATTACTTTTTCTTCTGAGGAGGGGATCCGTACGAGTTATTTGAGTAATATGTCATTATTTTTTCTTATAAATTATGTATATTTAGGTTAAGTGGTATGAAATTCTTAATTGGTTTTGTTCAACAGAATAGATGCATTAATTGTAAGCTATATTCATTCTCTCATTTCTGTGTTTATGTATACGCTAGATTAATTTCTGCGCAGTAAACCCAATGTGTTTTAATAACCTGATTTTGCTGATTCTTATTATTAAAATCTTATATTATTTATTCATAAGGTGTTTGAGATTTTACTTTTATTCAGAAAATCTCGTAACATTTTATAATGTTAGGGAGAGACTTTCAAAGAAGGAGCTTTTACATATATTTTGTAGTCATTTATCTTTTTATCACGAGGTTGTTGTGTCGGAAAACACTATTAAAATAGTGGTTCCGTAGGAGCACGTCCAAAAGACCGAGAATAAACAAACATACGACACTATTATAATTGGTATTTGTTAATTTGAATATCCATCTTGTTATATAGGAATGAAAATTNGGAATGAAAATTTTTTTTTAATTTGGAGTTTTTTTTTTTTTTTGTTTAAAAAAAACACGATGAAAATATATTTTCGAAACTGGTTAATTGTTATACCTCGTTTGACATGCATCTGGATGCACTGTGATCGGCCATCTATCATGATTTTAGATTAAAAGGAACATTCTCCGAACTTGTCTACATTTTTTTCCGCGATACATCGATAATACTAGCACTAACCACTATTGTTCATATTATCATATGATTTTTTCATCCTAAAATGATAAGGCAATAATGGATATTTTGTATGTATTGAGCATGCGACAGCCTACAACATTACCATTAAATTTAGGGTCATCTTATCTTAATTGTCTTTTGTCTTTAAATGGGGTTTGTAGTATGTCCACATGTTTCATGAATCAACCGTCGTGGATAACTTTGTAAGCTTATATCTTAGGCCCCATAACATTGATAATATCGAGTTTGTTTTGGTTGCTATGTGGCTTTGACTTTCTAACATAAAGACAAAAACATAATGTGACTAGCTAGTGGACAAAGGAGGTTTGGGTTGATTTAGTGGGTTTAGGTTTTGTTGTCTCACTAGGTCCTTAGGGCAACCCCAATAGGGATATATTTGTGGGCCTGTTAGGATTGTTTATTAATAGATTTTGTGTTTTGAGTAGATTAAGAACTTTGTGATTGTTAATTAAAAGTTTTCTTCGAATAGTAAGTTCTTATTTTGAGTCTCTTATTATTATTTTTAATTGAAAAATAGAAATTTAAGTTAGAATATGAAATTAATGCATTTAAGATTTATATTTATAAAATTATTGCATTTCATAAAATTTTAAACATAGTAAATATTAAAACATAATAAAAGAGAAATAAAATTCATAAAAAGAGAAAATGCTTAATGGTATTCTCCAAATTTTGCCCAAATATTCTCAACCAAATCATCTTGTAACTGTTTATGTTTATCTCGATCACAAACACCCAAACGAATGTTCATCATAGTGGAGCCACATGAAGGCCTAGTTGTTGGTATGCTGAAGTCCACTTCTGAAGTTCGGTTGGACTCCATGTGTGTGAATTCGGATTGATCAAACAGAGTGTATCCATCTCGTTTGTCTTCTACGATCATATTGTGCAGTAGGATACACGCTATCATTATATTTCCAATTTTATTCTTATCCCAAAGAAGAGCCGGATTTTTGACTATGGCAAATCGAGCCTGCAAAACTCCAAAAGCACGCTCGACATCTTTACATGCAACTTCTTGATGTATAGCAAAGAAACAGTCTTTTGGAGTTTGCGGTAGTGAAATAGATTGGATAAAAGTAGACCATTTTGGATAAATACCATCTGTGAGATAGTAAGCCATCTTGTACTGGTGTCCGTTGACACTGTATTTAACTTTTGGAGCTCGACCGTTTAAAATATCATCAAAATCGGGAGAACGATCAAGAATATTTATATCGTTTAATGTACCTGGAGGTCCGAAAAAAGCCTGTCAGATCCAGAGATCTTGTGATGCTACAGCTTCTAAAACGATTGTCGGCTTGCCAGAACCACATGTATATTGACCTTTCCATGCGGTTGGACAATTCTTCGACTTCCAATGCATACAATCAATGCTTCTTATCATCCCCGGAAATCCGCGGAACTCTCCAATATCGAGTAGAGTTGAAGATCTTATGGTGTTGGTCTTCGTAAGTACTCATCTCCAAAACAATTTATGATGGCATCAACAAAATGATCCAAGCATGAGAACGATGTGGTTTCAGCAAGTCGGAGGTATTCGTCACAAGCATCAGCTGCCGTACCATATGCCATCATACGAATTGTTGCTGTACACTTTTGTAGTGTTGAAAGCCCCAACCTTCCTGTAGCATCTCTTTGTTGTTGAAAGAATGGAATTTCCGTTCCTAGTCTCTCAACGATACGCATGAACAAGGGCTTGTTCATTCGAAATCTGCGTCGAAACATTCTAGGAGGGTATGTTGGATCTTCACTGAAATAATCGTTCCACAAGTGGGCATGACCAACTTCACGATTTCTTTCAATGAAAGTTCGCTTCTTCTTTGGTTTGGGTGGTTGTTGATGTTGAACAGGTGGAGTGAGAAGAGATTGCCAAACTTGATTGGAAATTTGGTCACAAACTTGATCTAAGGTTTCATCAATGGTGTCATCAAAATTATTGTGTGAAGAATATGCCATTGTTGATGAATGGTGAAAGAAAAGATAGAGAGTGTTTGATATTTGGTGAGTGTTTGATTTTTTTTGGTGAATTGGTAGTGTTTGATAGATCACGAACACTCTTTGTTATATAGACTTATACAAGCAACAAGTTGTGGTGTGAAATCGAATTAAATTTGTGGAGAAGGAAGAAAAAAACAAAAAATGGACCTGTACAAACTTGTGGTGTATGACACAAAAAAACAAACAATTGGTACTATCTTATAATGAAAGATTCGACATCTTGTGGTGTACTATAGAGCTGTTTGATCACGGGAGACACTTGTGAGGTGCTGTTTCATCACGGGAAACGCTTGTGTGGTGG
>NC_025702.1:5493448-5533197 GCF_000633955.1 Camelina sativa | reverse complement strand
ACGTGAACCTCTAGTGTGGTCAAGATCAACAGTCACCATCCTTGTAACCAAGAATCCTGAAATAATGTACACAACACCAAACAATTAGTTCTTGTAACAAAAAAACACAAGTACAATTAATAAGGAACATTGACAACACTAAACAAGTAATTCCATCCGATTATATTTGGAGACAAACTAAAACAGAGTACATTAGTTAAACCAAACTAAAACAAAGTACATTACATAGTAGAACAAACAAAAACAAAGTACATTAAGTGAATCCAAATAAGGATTCAAGCCGATTATAACCACAACCAAACAAAAACCGAATACATTAAGTGAATCCAAATAAGGAACAAACTAAAACTGATTACAATAAAACAACCACCAACCTAGTACATAAAACAACCACCAACCTAGTACATAAAACAACCACCAACCTAGTACATAAAACCAATTCAAACTGATGACAACATGTCATCAATTAGTTTGTCTTTTAAAGCTTTTTCCGATTCACTAAGTGAATCTTTGTTTGCAATAAGATTTTCAACCATCACATGCTTGCTATGCTTCTCTTTCATAGCAAACTCCATCTCTTTCAAAGCAAAGTCCCTTTGCTTCATCTCATACATCCTCCCAACCTCTTGCATCTGAAACTCCAACAAAGCTTTAGGATCTCCCTCTACATGCGCTTGAGTGTTGATGTGTTTCTTACCCTTTCCTCTCAACAACTTCGCAGCCTTAATACCAGTAGGACGTTGCATAAGTCCATCCTCGAGATCAATGGGAGCTTTGGAGGCAGAACCATCCTCACATGTCCTTTTATCTCCATGATCTTTAGGAGATGTGGAAGCACACCACTTCTGGTCATATCGAAGCTCTAGCCATGCATGCTCCATGGTGAATTTGACCTTGTGATCATTGAAAAAAATCTGGTATGCTAGCTTCAGAACATCATCTTCATTCTGCCCACTAGATTTCTCCCTTGTAGCAGCCAACGAACTTGCACATAGTGTCGTTGATCTTATCCCACCGCTGCTTACAATGACTTGACAACCTATTTGGTCGACCAACAGCATTCGGACATTTGCCTACATAATCTGCTATCCTTCCCCAAAAGGCTCCACGTCTCTGCTGGTTTGATGTTATCGGGTCCTTGCTTGTGTTTAACCAAGCAGAGACAAGCATCACATCATCTGCTGGTAACCAAGCATGCCTTGCTCGTCGGTTACCAACAGGTGATGGAGCTGCAGGTGGGACGTCAGAACATTGACTCTCATTAGGAGAGTCAATGTGGTTGCTGGAATCATATTGACTTTGTAGGAGATCGTAGAAGCTAGCAGAGAAACGATATGGATTCAAGGAGTCCTCTGAAACCATAGCTGCTGCTTCGTGTGTGTGTTAGAAGGAGAAGGAACGATTGTTGAGGTTTCGTTTTTTGTGTTTGGTGTTTATGTTTTGTGTTTTACTTATCAATTACCCCTTTTATTTACAATCTGATTTTAGTAGTTTACTTTTTAAACTAGTGTGTTAAAGTTTTCAATTTAAGTCTACCCGTTCCCACAACAACCAACAAACCCTAAACCATCACACAATAAGTCTGATGTCGACTACCGTAGACCCTAATCAAGTACTAATGGTATTTATCACAACCAACAAACTACAAGCATCCATCATGACTGACTCGACACTTAACTACACTCAAACCAAATAAATAAATAATACTAATAATTAAAAAAAAAGAGAAAAGATCATATGAATACTAAATCATATCTTAGATTAAGATCTTGAAAACAGAACTAAAACAAAAACAAAATAAAAACAAATAAAACCGGTAATAAACAGAGTTCCAAATTCTAACCTTGTGTTATGCTTGGTGATGATCTTTAGTGTCGCTTGAGAACACTAAAAGATGATCAATGAAACTAAAACTGATTATTAAAAGCATCATCGAAAACCTTAAATAACAAAAAGACAAGTAAACATCAATGTGTCATCAAGAATGAAGTGTTATAGGAATAGAGTTAAAAGAGAAATTAACTGCAAGAGTAAAGTGATTACCCTGGCAATAGCCTAGCGGGAGCAAGAGATGCAGCCAATGTTTGGTATACTCTATAAATGTTTGGCATCTAGTTAAGATGCAGCAAAGCAGAGACATTAGATTGGCATGTGATGAACGAGCTACAACCAAACCGAAAACTAAGCCAAGACACAGTTTTCACATCAGAAATCGACAACAAACCAAACTCTACTCTGCTACAAATCACACTACCACGTAGATAAGAGATATAGGGCAAGAGACCAGTTAGTAACCTGATGTTTCTCTCTTCAAACCCTCCCACACATTAATCCTTGTACCTCGACTGCCTGCATCAAAGAGACAAAGATATTTAATTTCACTTATATAGAAAGACAGAAAAAATGGGTTAAGAGAAAGAACACTACCTGAAGATGTAGGGCAGAGAAGAAAACGATCCATCAGAACCATCACCGACCAGAAAGCATCCTCCAAGAGATAAGAATCAAATGAACCAAAGTAAAAATTCAGAAACAAACAAATGATAACATCCAACCCTAATCCCAAATTTAAGAAGAAAATCGATTAAACCTAATCCCTCCTAACTATTCGCGAATTCAACCTACTAAACAGAGAATTCAACTTACCCTTGCTTCCAATTGCTGCAATCTCATCGAATAAACCCTAATCCCTCCTCCGATTCGCCTCCGAGATTATATCCCTTCCGCTTCCCCTTTCTTCTCCACAATCGCCCCTGATTCCATAGCTGTAGCATATCCAAATCCTTCCTTTTATCAAGAATGGACTTCGATCGAGAGATAATCACCGAGAGAGATAATCACCGAGAGAGAGATCGAGAGAAAAAATGTTTCTCTTGATAAATGTTTTTTTTTGGGTCGAAAAAATGGTTTTTTTAGTTCTTCTATTTTTTTTTCCACCCAACAAACACTTGACACGTACGAGCTCTTAAAACATAATCGAGTATGTTATATTAGAGGCTCTCTTAACTTTTTTTGTTATTTCTGATTTTTTTTCCTTCTTCCTTAAAACCTGCCTTAGAATCCCCATTGGGGATAACCTTAGTCACGCTGTGCGTTATATATATGGGAATTTTGCACCCACACCCACTTTCTCTAAAACTATTTAACACTACATTTATTTTCTACTACTCATATACTTTTCTCAAGTTTAATTATCTATTACCCCTCACTCCTTCTAACTCCTTCTATCTAACTCCTTCTATCCAACTAGAACTCCTTGTCTCCTTCTATCCAACTAGAACTCCTTCTAACTCCTTTTATCTAAAGTTTATTTTAGTTTTACCCAACATTTTTAAACAGTAAGGTAAAACAAAAATTAAAAATTAAAAAAATTCATCTTCTTTTCATCTTCCACCACTAAAATTTTAAATTTAAAAAATTTCATCTTCAAATTACCACTTACACTCTCTAACTAAACTACCCTTCTCTTTTTTACTTTTTCTTTTTTTTTTCCTTCTCATTTCTCTCTCTATTTTCTCTTTCTCTTTTAATATTTTTATTCTTCACCATTTATTTTTCATTTTTATTACTATATTTTAAGTTTAGTAATTAGTTGTTGACAAACAAAAAAAGTTAAGTAACTTGTAAATGAATATTTTTTGCAACTTTCAATATATTTTCTTTCCACAAAAATAAAATAAACATAATTTATGAGTCTAATCTAAATCAAATACAATTGAATTGGTGTTGATAATCAAATCAACAATTTCTAAGTCCAAACTAAATTAATTAGAAATTAATGAATTTATTAACTAAATTTTCAATATGAAATAGACAGTTTGTACACATACTTTAAGCTTAAATTAGATGCATAATGGATTAACAAAATTATGCATTTATAAAAGAGTTATCTATTTGGAGAAGTTTTAAAGAACTTTGATTTGTTACCAGTACCCATAGATTCTATTGGGTATCCACATGACCATGTTGTCGTTGTATCCTAAACCCTAAATCTCTAAAACCCGCAAATTCGGTTGGTATCCATATGACTATGAATATATGGATTTGATGTGTTGCTAGTACCATATTTATGGTCATGTGTTATGGATTTGATAACAAACTTTGATATGTTACTAATACCCACATTTATGGTCATATCTTATTATTACCCACAAATTCTATTGGTATCCACATGATCATGAATATATGGATTTGATGTTGTCGTTGTATCATAAACCTAGATCTCTAGAATCCACAAATTCTATTGGTATTCACAATTTCTATGGGTATCCACATTACTACGAATGTATGGATTTGATATTGTCATTGTATCATAAACCATAAATCTCTACAACCCAAAAATTCTATTGGTATCCACATGACCACGAATATATGGATTTGATATTTTTGTTGAATCTTAAACCCTAAATCTCTAGAATCCACAAATTCTGTGGATATCCACATGACCACGAATAAATGAATTTGATATTATCATTGTATCAAAAACCATAATTCTCTAGAACCCAAAATTTCTATTGTTATCCACATGTCCAAGAACATATGGATTTGATTGTTGTATCTTAAACCCTAAATCTCTAGAACCCACAAATTCTATTGGTATCCACATAACCATGTATATATGAATTTGATGTTGTTGTTGTATTATAAACCCTAAATCCACATAAGTCATTAATCCTAAACTCTAAACCCTAAAACATCATCATGTTTAGGGTTTACTTTAAAGCCCATCCACCCTCTACACCACTAAAATTTGGTTAGATATCTCCCTAGCTCGTAACCATAACATCACATAAACATTGAATCCATATAAGTCCAAAAACCTAAATCCTATACTCTAAACCTTAAATCCTAAACCCTAAAACCTACACCTTAAACCCTAAATCATAAACATGAACTAAAAATATAGACACATCTTCCACATAAGCTCTAATTTCTAAACCCTAAAATTTTAACCTTAATCCCTAAATCATACACCTTCAACCTTAGACCATACAACCTGAACTCAAAACATAGACACTGAATCTATATAACCTCGAAAGTCTAAATCCTAAACTATGGTGATGTTTGAACATGCAACAAACTTGTCAATAATTTCATCATTTACCTTCAATAATTACATTATTTTTTTGTAATTTAGTTATTCATAACTAATTTACCAAACCACAAACTTTTTTTAATTAATTAGGTTTTCATATGTTTTTTAAATGTTCAAACATAAGTAAGTATCCACAAACTATACCATAATTTACTATCCACTTATCAATGAACAATTATTCATCTAAAAATGGATAATATATTATTTATTTACTTAAAATATAGCAAATTGCATCTTAAAATATAGAAAAAATGTAATCATAATCTATTATACAAAAAATATAATTTATTGATAATAACTAAACAAATGATAAGAAAGAAAGAAAGATAAGAGAGAAAAAAAGAAAAAGAGGAGGGGGAGGAGACCATCGACTAACATTTTTTTTCTTCTATTTAGTTGTTTTTAGTTACATATTTTTTACCCATAAAATTTTAGCCATCAGATCTTGAACCAAATTACGATCTAACGGTCACAAATATGTGCTATTCTACTTCCTAGTTACACGTGAGCCACAATTGTTCAATAGATTTGAAGGGCAGTTTTGCCATAAATAGATGATACCTAAGCCAAAAAACTTTGAGAAATTATAGAAAGAATAGATTGTAGTGAAAGTGAAAGAAGATGGAGGTAAAGTAGGTGTGAGTGCAAATCTCCTTATATATATATATATATATTACATACAGATTAAATTTTTAATAAAACATTGGAATAAGATTTATTTTCTATTTGATTTTGGTGCAATGCATAAATAAATAATTTGATGTTCAATTTTGTAATCGTAAAATTTAAATAAAATCGTAATAAAAATAATTTTAGATGTAAAGTGGTCCACGAAACCTTATTTTTATTTATATACAGTATTCATTCATTGAGGAATTGGTTTTGGATCTTATCCACGCTCGAAATGGACTTTTCTTTCCTCAACTCATTAACAAAGTCAAACGTTTAGTGCTTTATTAGTTAATGTTAACGTATATAATGTATATACACGTAACACGTATAATGAAGCCTAGGCTCATCTTAAAAAAAAATTCATTCTATACGATCGCATGATTTAGTTTTGTGTGTTTTGATAGCCATGAATTTTCTCTAACAAAAGTAATGAGATCTCATGACATAAAAAGATTATTGAACTTACTAACACGTAATATGTAACAAATTAACAAAACCAAATAACGTTTTCGAAATGTTATTTTAGCATTATTCCCACGAGTCTTTGGCCTATGATTTAAGAGATGATCTTATTGGTCATATATGGAACATTACGAAATAATTTAGTTAACTAGTTTGTAATTTGTGGTTTAATGTAATTTTAGATACAAATGTAATGTTTTATAAATTAATATTGTGTGTAACATTTCAATGTATGTTTTAGAGTTATTTATAAAAGTTTTATGATTTCAAAGTAACTATGAATAATATAAAGACTATAATATAAAATACTTATTTTAAAAACTTCATATATGAAATATACTCTTGGAGAAAAGAATCCGCATACTTTTTTTTGAAATTTGCATACTTTATATATAAAGTATCTCTTGGAGATACCTAAAGAGGGAGTCTTGATTTCTTTGTCTTGATATTGGTTACTGTGAAACGTTATTTTTTACTACTTCAACGTAAATCAAACTATATGTTTTTGATTCATTCAAGAACAATTTTAGGATATAAAGAAAAATTTAGCTAGATAAATTACTATTTCGACGACTAAAGTAAGTAAATACTAAAAACTCAAACTCAGATAATAAATAACTCATGATTGGAAAAAAAAACTCATTAAACAAAATAAATACTTAAAAATGTTCGAAAAATTAACAAAATAATTATATTAATGTTGTTTGATAAAAATATCATATCTAGAGAACATGTTATATTCACGTTATCTTCTTATTACAAAGGTAATTCTAAAAAAAACAAAATGGTGATGAATATAAAATTTCCATATATAAGATTTGTTTGGTAACGTATAGAAAGCTGTATAGAAAAGTTGTAAATTAGAACAAAAATTTGTTATACAATAATACAAAGCTGTACAAAAAACGGTACATCAAAGGTGTACAAAAAAGTTGAGAGTAGAGGTTTTAGTAAAGTTTTTAGTAAAACTTTAGTGATTAGTAAACTTTAAAGCTGTAGATTTTGTTTTTAATACAATATAAAATTAGTTATCTCATACTTACTAACATCCTAATCCCAATGAAACTCAACAGCAGAATTACAATAACATTAACCAGAAATACTCCAATAACTCATACACCAACCATCAATCCACCATAAAACTGTAATAAACCATCCAACAAAACCATTAAACACATAATCAGTAACCTAGAAACATTATAATGACTCAACTCTAGCAACCTAACAGAAGCCGAAAATATATCAACGAGCCACTAGAACATCCTCCTCTTCATTACCTTGATTCCACGATCACATTTTGCATTTACCTGCATCACAAACAACAATTGAGACACATGAGTATTATCACAAATACTTATTGAGGCAATCCTCCTATCTATTGGACTATATACACACAAGCAAAAGAATCCAATGTTCAACAACCAACAAACAACACAGTCAAACCAGGAAAAACAAGTATCAGCCACCTGCTGAAGGGTTGGTGTCGAGTGACACCCTCTTGGTGTCGACCGACAATAGACACCTGGTGTTGACTGACACCCTCATGGTGTCAACCGAGACCCCACCTTGGCTAAAAAACCGTAGCATTGTCGACCGGCACCTCCACCTGGTGTCGATCGACACCTACCAAAGTCCTCGCGCGGTCAACTTTTGGTGTCGAACGACACCCACCTGGTGCCGATCGACACCGACCCCGCAGACATGTTCTTCTCGACGTTGTGAGTCTGATATCCGCCTTCCGCCACCTCCATTGCGACCCACACTCTCTTAGGAGTCACAATAGGCCATAGAAACCAAAAATCAACCACAAACAAGCAAGGAATCAACCAAATCACACATAGAACAAAGTAATAGAGAAATCTCATGCCTAGATCAGTCATGGTCATGCACTCACCTCTAAAACATGAGAATTCCGACCAACCAATGATGAATCCAACACCCAGTAACCTTCTAACAAGCCTCTTGCCCAAGATTTTCACTCCCACGAACAGATCACACAAGAAAACATGTAGAAAAGCTTTAAGAAACAGATTTGAGGATCTCTTTGTAGTTTTTAGGAAACGTTCTTTCTTTGGAGGTGATCACAGGTCGATTAAAACCCAAGGTGCACTCAACCACGATCTAGTGGTGTCGTCTTAGCACTTCAGGGTCGAATCCACAGAGACCAGGCGATGCACTATGAAAATATATAGACCAAATATAGCTAGGGCAATGAGAAAGATTGTTTTTCAAGTAACCGATTAAAAACAGAAAATAAATAAGAGTTTTGAAAGCAAGGAAAGATATTGGGCGTAGGGAATTAGTTGGGGAAGACTATCACGAAATTAGATGATAGATTGGGAGAGCACTAAACACCTTTCTTGAGCTCAAATCTCTAATGTAAAACTAACCTACTGTCGCAGCATTAGTTATCTATGCTAAGAATTGAATAAACCATAAACCGTCGTTTGAATCTAGCAACCCTAGCAAGCAATAAGTTCAAGTTTGATTTTGTTCACAAGGTGCCTTAACTTCAACTTTCGTTGGCTAAGGATCACCTTGCTCACCTATGTTCTTTTCAAGCAATTCAACAACACTTTTGATGCCTAGATGAATTAAACCTAAGATCTTAATCTAGGTGATAAGTCTAGCTTAAGCTTAGGAACAACAATAGATGAAGAACAATAAGATCAATCCCAAATCTAACAACCTAAGTTTAGAGAGTCATAAACCCCCTTCTAAAACCCGAAACCCAACAGTAAAACTACTCAGACATTGAAATCAAAGAACAACAAATCAAAGATGAAGAAAACATGTTTGAATTGCAAAGAGAAAATAAAAGGGTTCAGAATTCTTCTCCAAAGGGATACAAAGGATTATAGATCTTCTCCCAAGCTTACAAGTCTCAAAAGCGGTGTAGAATAATAGTTTTCTTTCTAGAGGTCGTGCCTCATCCTTAAATACTAGAATAAAACCCTAAAAGTAGGTTTAAAACGAAAAAGGAAAAGTTGCTTCGGGTTCGGGACTGGCAGATCCAAATGTGGATTGGCCGATCCAGGATGCTTTGTTTCTGTGTTTGCTTCATCTGCTTGCTAGTCCGAACAGTCTACACCAAAATGGCTCCAAATGCTTGTTTCTATCCCCTAAACACTCAGTTTCCTTCAAAAGCAACCTAGAACCTGTACAAACAAATAAAAGACTAAAAAGACTCTAAAAGCACACTTTGACTCAATAAAAGACTCAAAACAAACCTAAAAACTATGGTTAAAACCTATAAAATACAGACACATCAATTCCCCCGGACTTGAATCTTTGCTTGTCCTCAAGCAAGAACAGACAAAAACTCAGGAATAGAGAAAAGGTTTGAAAGTGGAAACTAAAATATTCTTGGGAGCCTCTTCTTTGCACTCTTTATCAAATCAAATTAAGCACTACTATTTGTACTCTACCCATGATTAGGATCAACACTCCCTACTCTGAACTCCACAACCTTTGAGGAACCTTCAACATCCCCATTGTTGCCTCTCTAAATCATATTAGTGAAAAGTGCGTGGTCTCACCGAGGGAATATCGATCACCGAACTTATGACTCCTTCAACCATTTCATGCCCAAGACTTCCTACATATGCTTCCTTTCCTCTCTCTTTTCTCACTTCCAAAGGATTGATTTCTCCCTAATTTCCTAGGGTTTCATTGTATTTTTTTTATCGATCCTTTGCTCTTTTCTTTGGACAGTTTTCCATGAATTCCGAAAGATGCACGGGTTTACGCACAACCCTCGGTTCACTTCTTTATTACCTATATCCTCTTCTTTTTTTCTTTTCTCTCTTTTTCTGTTTTTTTATTTATGAGTATTGAAGGGAAGAGAGAGGGGAAGCATACTTTGTGAGGAGATGCATGTCTTGTATTGCTTAAGGGAGGAGTCTTGTTCGATGTATACCAAGTCCCAAGGCAAGAAGTTAAATCCGGTTAAGTCCTTCAAAGCCAGAGACAACGCAGGATCAACTTCTAGTTCACGTCAGTGAGGGTCTTTTGGGGCGTGTTGATTATGGTCATGTTCTTTCCAAGCTTCATTCTCAAATCAAAAGTACTAAAGCAATCATAAGAGTGTTATTTCAAGGCAAAGACTCCTAGAAATGATCATAGTTTCCCAATTTTTTTTTTAGATTAAAAAGACTCAAAGAAAAGAAAAATCCAAAGAAAACAACCAAAGAAAACGACATCAGTGACTTGGAGACATCTCTCCCCCGGACTTATTTCACACCGTCTCGGTGTGAAAGAAAAACCAAGGAAAAAGCATCTCCGACAAAGAAAATAAGAAAACTTGAAAAAGAAAAAGAAAGGAAAAGAAAAAAAAACCGGTGATTTCGCAGCTGGTGTCGGAGTGGTGTTGGCAAGGGTGAGGATCGATTGGTCTCGAAATGGGATCGACTGATCTATAAGGAGGATCGATCGATCCAAAGCTCCTAGAACAAAAACAATATTTCGCATCTTCTGCGTTTGGAACATGTTCCTGAAAATACTTAACACCAGACGTGATTTCACAGTAATAGATCCTAAAAACAAAACCAAAATCCTAAGACAAATAAAAAAAATAAAGGGTAAGCCAGCACAAACCCCATAGGTTGCCTCCCATAAGCGCTTGTTTAAGGTCTATAGCTTGACCGTGGTTTCAGGTGTCAAGTGATGGGAGGATGAGAACTTGTGTCAAAACAAGCTCTCCCATTCGTCAGCTTGAGCTCCATAATCTTTTTCATCATATCATCCATTGCTTCTTGGCCCTTCTCTTTAAACTCCGGAGTGAGGATGGCTGTAACCTTAGAAAAAGGCCGAGACTTTCCTTTACACTTCACCTTATACTCAATGGTGTCTCTAACATATTTCTGGGGTACCAAGATTATGTGAAGATCTCGTATTACTCTCTCTATCTTCGACTTTTCTCTCTTCTTAACCTTCTTAGACCTCTTCTCAGAAGAATGAGTGTCTCCATACATGACTTTGTTGACCTCATTCTTATCACCATCCTCTCCCATTATCATGACATCCACCTTCTTCTCATCTTCTACAGTTAGACAATGTTTTGTAGCTTCATTTGTAGTGATTGCGTTGTAGAAGACTTTATCATCAATGTTAGAGAAAGTGATCCTCTTATTAGGAAAGTCAACAACTGCTCCCACTGTTGCTAGGAAGGGTCTCCCAAGAATAAAAGGCATAACAGAACCCTCGCTCATTTCCACAACATGAAAATCTGTAGCAACCAAGCAACTCCCAACTTGAACATCTAAATTACTAATGAAGCCTTGTGGAGTTGTGGAGACAGCATTTGCAAACTTAAGAGAGACCTTAGAAGCCTTCATATCATCAATCCCCAACCTCTCTGCGACAGCTTTAGACATTACGTTCACACTAGATCCAGTGTCACAAAGGGAATCCTCAAAGTTCACTCCTAAGATGGAGCATGGAACAACAACTTTTCCTGGATCTTCTAACTTTGGTAGTCTTTTCAAAACTGGAGCATGAATGTTCTTCTTCTCTAGAGCCAAAAACGCCTTAACCTCCACGAAATCCTTTTCTTCAACCACAACATCATTGCAAACCTTCTTAAACAAAGAGATATGGCTTACTGCCTCTGTAAAGGGAATGTCAGTGGTGAACACACTCATAACTTCTTTGTACCGAGCATACTTCTTTTCATCCAGAGGTTTCTTTGCATGTCTTCTTGGAAAAGGAATTTGTGGCCTATAGGGCTTTGGTTCCACAAGGAGTGATTCCTTGGTATTCATATTAGGAGCAGATGAGTCGTAATTCCCCATTCTTGCAACATGGAGTGGTCGGTCAACAAAAGGAGTGAAATTTTCTAAGATAGACTCTGCAACAACGACGGGATCGGTCGATCTATATGGGTGATCGGTCGATCCAACTCCTCTTGGGATCAGACTCGAATTACCAGAATAAATAGGACTGGTCGATCTACGCTCATGACTGATCAATCTTGGCTCTGCAGAAGCCAAACATGAGTTGATCACAGCACAACTCAGCTCATCTTCAATCCCATCATAGAGTGTTATAGCATTGCATGACTCTTTGTTCTTAGAGCTAGAAGAAATAGCAGAGACTCTCTTATCAATGGAATCAACACATGAACTCAACCTCTCAAATTTCCTATTCAAATCATTGTACATGCTATCAATCTTGACATTAATCTCAGCAGAACTTTTCTTATGGCCGTCAAGCAGTGCTTGCATCATCAATTCGAGTTTGTTATCTTGTGAAGCTGCAGATGGAGCGTGGTATCCTTGGACATTTGAGCTATTAAATCCAGCACCCTTGTTCTGAAATCCTTGCGGGAAGTTACCTTGTTGACTATGTGGAGGATACACTTGATCTTGAGGATTCTCGACATTGGTGCTTCTGTAAGAGAGATTAGGATGATTTCTATAATTCTGGTTAAACCCATGATTCTGATAGTTACCTTGTCCTCTTACATAGTTTAGCTCCTCTGTTCCCTCAAAACCTGAATTTACTCCAACTTTCTGACAAGCACCTGTTTGCCCGTCGCACATGTTGACAGCTTTTTGATCTCTCTTCAAAAGAAGGTCTACCTTAGCAGTGAGATTCTTAATAACATCTGTATTCACGGAGCTAACAACCCGCACAGAACGATCATACTCATGACTATGATTGCTGTTACTCGCTCCAAGGTTTTCGATCAAGAGGTTTGCTTCAACAGCAGTGTTAGTAGAAAAATCTCCTCTACTGGCAGTATCGAGTGCCATCTGATACTTCTGGTCAGTTCCTCCATAGCAGATGTTCATAAGATTCTCTTGTGAAAAACAATGATGAGGACAGTCCCTCATATACTCCTTAAATCTCTCCCACGCTTCACAAAAAGACTCTGTACCACCTTGTGAGAAGGTAGTAATCTTGCTCCTTAACATAGCTGATCGTGACTTAGTGTAGAAGTGGTTTAAAAACGCTGCTCTACATTGCTCCCAAGTGGTAAGTGATCCTCGGTCCAAGAGATTTAGCCATCTCAAAGCTTTATCTCTTAAAGAGAATTGGAACAAAGTCAACATGAGGTAATCATATGGAACTCCATTAGACCTTGTCGTACTAGCCAATCTCTCAAAAGCTTCAATATGGTCCAGAGGGCTCTCTGAGGCTAATCCATTAAACACACGATTCTGGACCAAATTGATTAGGCTATGCTTGATCTCATAATCTTGTCTCGTAGGAGCTGGTGGTTGGATCGCAGATCGATTCAGAAACAACCTGTTGTGAGCTTCTTCATCTCTCAAGGTAGCTCGCCTAGCTGGCAGATTGGGTTAGCGAACCTCTTCATTGTCTTTGGCCATCTTATCGGAATCGGCTCTTGCTTTTCGGTTCTCTCGTTCAAGTCGTGCTAGCTCCTCGTTTCCTAGTATATGCAAATCAGCTTTTTTATGGCTCCTTGTATGCATACACCTAAAACAGAGGAATAAGAACGCAAGAACTAGTTAATAAATTAAAATTAAATAAACCTTAGACTAAACGTGAATCTAAAATCCCAAAGGCAACGTTTTGATCCCCGACAACGGCGCCAAATTGATCACAGGTCAATTAAAATCCAAAGTGTACTAAACCACGATCTAGTGGTGTCGTCGTAGGACTTCAGGGTCGAATCCACAGAGACCAGGCGATGCACTATGAAAATATATAGACCAAATATAGCTAAGGCAATGAGAAAGATTGTTTTTCAAGTAACCGATTAAAAACAGAAAATAAATAAGAGTTTTGAAAGCAAGGAAAGATATTGGGCGTAGGGAATCAGTTGGGGAAGACTATCACGAAATTAGATAATAGATTGGGAGAGCACTAAACACCGTTCTTGAACTCAAATCTCGAATGTAAAACTAACCTACTGTCGCAACATTAGTTATCTATGCTAAGAATTGAATAAACCCTAAAACGTCGTTTAAATCTAGCAACCCTAGCAAGCAATAAGTTCAAGTTTGATTTTGTTCACAAGGTGCCTTAACTTCAACTTTCGTTGGCTAAGGATCACCTTGCTCACCTATGTTCTTTTCAAGCAATTCAACAACACTTTTGATGCCTAGATGAATTAAACCTAAGATCTTAATCTAGGTGATCAGTCTAGCTTAAGCATTAGGAATAACAATAGATGAAGAACAATAAGATCAATCCCAAATCTAACAACCTAAGTTTAGAGAGTCATAAACCCCCTTCTAAAACCCGAAACCCAACAGTAAAACTACTCAGACATTGAAATAAAAAAACAGCAAATCAAAGATGAAGAAAACATGTTTGAATTGCAAAGAGAAAATAAAAGGGTTCTGAATTTTTCTCCAAAGGGATACAAATGATTAGAGATCTTCTCCCAAGCTTACAAGTCTCAAAAGCGGCGTAGAATAATAGTTTTCTTTCTAGAGGTCGTGCCTCATCCTTAAATATTAGAATAAAACCCTAAAAGTCGGTTTAAAATGAAAAAGGAAAAGTTACTTCGGGTTCGGGACTGGCCGATATCCAAATGTGGATTGGCCGATCCAAGATGCTTTTTTCTGTGTTTGCTTCATCTGCTTGCTAGTCCGAACAGTCTTCACCAAAATGGCTCCAGATGCTTGTTTCCATCCCCAAAACACTCAGTTTCCTTCAAAAGCAACCTAGAACCTGTACAAACAAATAAAAGACTAAAAAGACTCTAAAAGCAAACTTTAACTCTATAAAAGACTCGAAACAAACCTAAAAACTATGGTTAAAACCTATAAAATACAGACACATCAGGAGGCGAAAATAAGTTCAAAGTCCACCCAAACGTCTACCTCCCTTCTTAAATACGAACCCTAAGTTCCACGAACCAAACCGATTGATATGCTCAAATTTAAACCCTAGAGCTACTCTCTCAAATTAAGAGATCACTGTACTACTTAGGGGTCGAATTCCATAAGGACTATAGACTACACAATAAATTATAAAGTTTTATGATTACGCTAAACAAATTAATTTGTATTAAAATTAAAACAATGCAAAGTACTAAAATGAAAGTGTAGTAAATTTTGGAGATCAAAAAGCTAGGTCTAGGGAATTTCTCAGAAAATTACAGAATATTAAATCAATGAATTAATTAGGATTCAAGCCATTAAAAATCAGATCTAGAACTCTAAACTCTCTTGTAAAATAAATCAGTTCTCACTGCAAATATTATCTAAATTTAAAACCAGAAAATTCAAATCTCTTTGTAAAATTCTAGGTTAAAAATCAGCTTTAAAAACAAGTTTATATTGTTCAAAAAATTACTAAATCAAATCTCTTTGCAAGAAGTAATTTTGCTGATCTAAGATTTTATCAGGAAAATCAATTATATTCTAATATCAATTTATTTTCCTAGGTTATTAATTCTAGGTGATTAATCAAGAATTAATATGAAGAACAACCTATGATGAAAATCTAGAAAGATAATAAATCATAAATAAACAGATCTAACAATCCATAAAAACCCTGAAATCCTGAACCTAACAAGCAAACTAATCAGACATGTTTGATGAAGAACAAAACGTCTTTTCTGAATAATAAGCAATAGATATTAAAAGTAAAATAGGAAGTTTAGAAATCTTCTCTCTACAAAAGAATTCAGATTCGTCTCTCCCAAAAGCTCTCAATATCTCTCTCAAAAATCTGCTAGAATAAAACTTAAAGGTTTCTAAAACCTAAATAAATTATATATATGTCCTAAAACACGTCAGGGACTTGTGTTGGAATTATGGAAAACTTCGGGTAATTTTGTAAAACTTCCAAATTGAAGGCTCTTTGTCGATTTGCACCGGTGTCGACCGACACTCCTTGTGAACCGACGCTCTTGGCGAATGGTGTATTTGGCCGAAACTCCTTGTTAGTTGCAGTTAGTTGTGTTGATGTGTTGTTGGATCAATCCTTGGATGTTAATTCTATTAAGAAACACTCAAACACAAGTTAAAAGCAACATGATAGATAGATAGTTCATAATTTCATACAAAATCCAAACAAAAACTGACTCAATGCAAGAATAAAAATGACTCAATCCTAAAAAGTGATAAAGATAAAGGAAACCATGATCAGAGGCTAAGCATCGTCAAAATTTTGACACACATGAAGGGATGGTGACCTGCGCCTAGTGGGACGGGTGCAACCACACCGAGACAACCCAACAATCGCGTTCCAGATGGCATGCATAGTAGAAGGCTGTGGAGGCTTTGGAATCTTAAGCCCCGCGGTCCCAGAAGAAAAACCAATCTCAAAACCCCCAACAGGGTTAGCAACAGGTGCAAAAGCAGGTGCGGTAGCGGCAGCGGACCGTGAAGCTAGATGATGACGTGTAGGAGGAGATGCAACAAAGTCATCAGCAGTAGGAGTAAAACGTAACTGTTCCACATCACCACCAATGGTGGTAAGGTCAGGTCGTGGTAGGCGAATCAGGTGCTCTCCAGTGTCATCAAAAAACCTCCACAGCAAACCCGGTTTCAGCCAAGTTGCACTCTTCAAATACTTCTAATCTATGAGACTCCTCTCAGTCATAACACTGTAACCGTCGGTTGGAATGTTCTTGAACCGAAGAATGGTGGTAATGAGGCTCTATACTCAGTCTTAGTGCCTCTACCCAGGAATGACTTGGTCTGAAGAGAGAACAAGTGACCCTTCAGTGCCGAACTTTGGAGCTGTTTTTGCTCATCACTTGTTCTCTCTTCAGACCAAGTGATGAGCAAAAACAGCTCCAAAGTTCGGCACTGAAGGGTCACGACGCTCAGTCAACTCAAGAATCAAACCACCTACTCCAAGGCCTAACAAATAGAACTTTTCTGCTCTCATCTTTCCTGGTTCCATCTTACATAGGATAATGTGTCCAAATGCTCAAAGAATATACCTGAGTGCTGGATGGCGGACATCTGACTGAAGAGAGTATTTGAAGTCATACTCTCCATTCCCTATGTAGTACCAAAGAGTAGAAATATCCGCATACTGCTTAGGCAAAGTAGTGCCAGGAAAGAAACGCGGCCAACCAAACACATCACAAAGCTGAGAAAATCTCATACTATAGGGTCACGCCAGAGCTCGCCGTGGCGGGCGGCGGTCAGACTGAGAAGAGGAGGAGGCGCCACCGTTGACGTTTCTTTGCTTTTTCTTTGGTACCATCTACTCAAACTACGAAACTGACACTGGATCTGGAAAGAGGGAAGAAAATCGATTGGTTTAGGGCTTGGAATCACTCAAAACGGATCGAAATCGAGAGAGTTGTGATGATTTGAAGTGTGTTCGTCGGGTTTGAGGGTTTGAGAAACGAAGGAGACGACTCGGGGCTTTAATCGTGAATCCCTCGGTTTTAACGGTGTCGACCAACACAACTAAAGAGTTTCGGTCGACACTACTCCAACTGAGCCGGCCCAATTTCTATCGCAGGCCAAATAATTTTTTACACCCCATAATTTAAAACCCTTTAGCCGTCTTCCCTTTTGCGACCCAATAGGGATGTCGACTGATGCCCAGGTGGCGTCGGTCGATGCTATGCTCTGATCAATGGTGTCCGAAACTTTTTCATTCATTTTTTTTTGTTTTTTTTTCTGAAACAATTCAAACTCAAAACCAAAAGTTAATAAGTTAGTAAAAATCGAAATAATAAAATTGAAAATAATTAGTTCCTACCAGTAGGTTGCCTCCCACCAAACACTTGTTTTAAGTCATTAGCTTGACTTGGCAATGGATTAGGTTGAGGGTGCATCATCCAAACGCACAATGTGTCCATCGGCTTTCGCCCAATAATATGTCATACTTTGACCATTAACAGTGAATTTCTCCCCTTTCGAATTTAACAGCACAATAGCTCCATATGGTCTAACTTCTTGGAAAGTAAAAGGACTGGACCAACAGGAACGCAGTTTAACTGGAAACAGCTTCAATCGAGAATTATAAATGAATACCTGGTTATTAGGCTCAAAATGTCTGGAGATTATCTTCTTATCATGATAAGTCCTGGTTCTCTCTTTGTACAAGTTTGATTCTCAAATGCATGAAATCGCAATTCATCCAACTGTACCAACCTTCTCTTTGAAGGTGTCTTAGCATCAAAATTCATCAACTTAACAGCCCAGGCTGCCTTGTGCAGATGGAAAGGAGTAGTACCAAGTGGAGTTTTATAAGCAGCCCTATAGGCCCAAAGTGCATCATCTAACTTCATAGCCCAATCCTTCCTTGTAACACCCACTGTTTTCTCAAGAATCTCCTTAATCTACCTATTAGAAACCTCAACTTGCCCACTAGTCTGAGGGTGATATGGAGTAGCTACTCTATGTTAAACCCCATACTTTTTCAACAGCTTTTCAAACACTTTGTTAACAAAGTGCTTACCTCCATCACTGATGACAATCCTAGGCACTCCAAAGCGAGGAAAGATTATGGTCTTAAACAGCTTAAGAACCATAGCATAATCATTCTTCAGAATTGCAATTGCTTCAACCCACTTGGAAACATTATCAACAGACACCAGGATGTAGTTTTGTTTGTAAGAGGAGGGAAACGGTCCCATAAAGTCAATGCCCCAACAATCAAATACTTCAACCTCAAGGATGAAGTTTTGTGGCATCTCATGCCTCTTACTAATCTGACCTCTTCGCTGACAAGCATCACATCGAGAGAAAAACTCATGAGCATTTTTAAACATTTTGGCCACCAAAACCATGCTTGGAGAATCTTGGATACTGTCTTGAAGGTAGCAAAATGTCCAGCATAATCGGATCCATCACTACAATGCTTGAAGGAAACAGAACATTATGAACCTCAGTCTCTGCTAGACATCTTCTCTAAACTCCATCACTACAATGCTTATATAAATGAGGCTCATCCCAATGGTATCTTCTAAGCTCTCTCAAGAAACTCTTCTTATGATAACATGTGAACTTGTCTGGTTCTACTTCTGCATCAAGATAGTTGGCTATATCAGCATACCAGGATTTGTTGGAGCTAACCACAACATCTAAATCTCTATCACTTGGCCAATTAGTCTCGGTAAAAGACAGGTGCCAACCAACACATATAGGGGTGTCGGTCGATACTCCTCCAGTCGAAACAATGTTCACTGTGTTATCAGTCCGAAACCCAGTTTCAAGAAAGTACACATGCTCATCTAGTAAAGAATCTTGGATAGGAACATCATTATCAATCCTTATCCTGGACAAGTGATCAGCAACACCAATCTATACTCCTTTCTTATCCCTCACTTCAATTTCAAACTCTTGTAGAAGAAGAATCCATCTCAAAAGTCTAGGCTTAGAATCCTTCTTCTGCATCAAATATTTTAATGCAGCATGATCATTATGAACAATGACCTTTGAACCAACTAGATAAGACCGAAACTTCTCAAAAGCAGACATCACTGCTAAAAACTCCTTCTTTGTTGTTGCAAAATTTCTTTGTGCATCATCAAGTGTCCTGCTTGCATAATAGATTGTATGAAGTTTCTTATCTTTTCTTTGTCCCAGCACTGCTCCTACTGCAAAATCACTAGCATCACACATTACCTTAAATGGTAGATCCCAATCTGGTGGCTGAACAAAAAGAGCACTCACAATCTCTTGCTTAATCCTCTCAAAGGCTATGCGACATTCATCAGTGAATTCAAACTTGACATCTTTACACAACAAAGAAGAAAGTGGTCTAGCTATATTGTTGAAATTCTTAATTAAATGCCTATAGAACCATGCATATCCAAGAAAACTCCTCACTGCCTTCACATTCTCTGTCAATTAAAGACATGTCATCACCTCAATCTTAGGGCGGTCAACCTCTATTCCAGCCTCTGAAACCCTGTGACCAAGTATTATACCGTCTCTAACCATAAAATTGCATTTCTCCTAATTAAGCACTAAATGTTTCTCTTCACATCTTGCTAGTACCTTACAGAGGTTATCCAAACAGCTCTTGAATGAAGATCCATAAACTGAAAAATCATCCATGATACCTCCATATAATCTTCAATCATATCAGTGAAGATAGACATCATGCATCTTTGAAATGTTGCAGGAGCATTACAGAGTCCAAAGGGCATTCTTCGGTAAGAAATGGTACCATAGGGATAAATGAAGGTGGTCTTCTCTTGATCATCAGGACGAATCGGAATTTGGAAGAACTCTAAATAACCATCCAAAAAGCAGTAGTATGGATGATTGGCTAACCTCTCAAGCATCTGATCAATGAAAGGAAGCGGAAAGTGATCTTTCCGGGTTGCAGCATTCAGCTTCCTGTAGTCTATGCATATCTGATGGCCAGTAATTGTCCTAGTCGGGATTAGCTCATTCTTATCATTCTTCACCACTGTGACTCCGCCCTTCTTAGGAACAACATGTACCAGAAATCGGATAGATGATCCCAACATTCAGCAATATCATGATCTCTTTCTTGAAAACATCTTGAAAATTTGGATTCAGCCTCCTCTGATGCTCAACAGATGTCTTAGCTCCCTCCTCAAAATGAATCCTATGCATACACAAGTCTGGAGAAATTCATGCAATATCATCAAGAGAATAGCCAAGAGCCTTGCGAAACTTGCGAAACTTGCGCATCTTGCTTAGCAATAAAGTGAGCTCTGCATTGTTTAAGGAAGCATGAACAATAACGGGATAAGAAGAATTTTCACCTAAGAATGCATACCTTAAACCTGCAGAAAGTGGCTTGAGATCAAGCTTTAGAGCTTTTTCAAGGCTCCAATCTGAAAATTTCTCAGCTTGTGAAGAAGTACTAACCAATTGCTCTTGTGCGACCAACTTCTTCACTTGTTCATTAGCATAACGTAGCATGACATACCCAACAACAATGTCATCTAGATGCTCAACCTCTTCAGCAGAAGCAACCAATGCTCTTTCTAGTGGATCTTCAGAATACAACTCCTTGAATATCTCTTCAGCAAGATTAGACAAGGTGTCCACATAGAACGTCTGACCATCAATGGTTGGCCTCTTGACCAACTTGTCCATATCAAAACGCATCTGTAGATCACCAACATTAAGACCAACTTGCCCTTTCTTGATATCAGTTATAGCTCCAGAAGTGGCTAAGAATGATCTCCCTAGGATAAGAGGGTCCTTAGTTTCTTCTTCATACTTCAGTACCACAAAATCAGTAGGTATCAAGCATTCACCAATCTTAATTGGAACATCTTCAAGAACATTATCATGAATACGAACTGACCGATCCACAAGGATTAGAGTGATCTTAATAGGCTTGAACACTGTCATTCCCAGGCTGAGTGCTACTGATCTTGGCATCAAGTTGACACTAGAACCAAGATCACATAGAGATCTAGCAAATCTGTCAGTGAAGATAGTATAATGAAGGACAAATCTACCTGGATGAGGAAGTTTTTATGGGATCTTGTTCTGGATTATAGCACTGACTTGAGCTGATATCATCATGACTCCCTCCTCAGCATTCAAATCATTGGTTACCATTCTCTTGACATATCTCCTAAGCATTGGAGAAGTCCTAACATCATCAATCAAAGGTAGCTCAATAATAAGCTTATCCATCATGGCCTTGCATTTAGCATCATCTAGCTCTTGTTTGGACTTCCTTGGATTCTTGGGGAATGGAACCTTAGGTTTGTAGACTCTTTCAGCAACTGGAGTAGAAGACTTGGTGATTTCAGCTTCGGTTCGTGAAGGGTGTCGACTGACACCCGAGTGGTGTCAATCGACACCATCAAATGGTGTTTTGTTCAAAGCTTGGGTGATATGGGTGTCGACCGATGCCCTTCATTGTTGGTCGATGATGGCTCAGCCGATACATTTTCATCTTCATCTTCATCGATCAACTCCTACAATTCATCTGATTGAATCTTCTTAGGCACTGAATGTAGCTGTTTACCGCTTCTCAAAGTCACTGCATTACAAGAGTGTTTAGGATTTGATTCAGTCCTCATAGGGAGAAATCTTTCTTGCCTTTTCACAGACCGAGCATTATGCGCAACCTGATTCTCCAGCTTGTTGACATGTATGTTCAAAGCTTCAAATTTGCCATTAAGCTTAGTGTAGACATTATCAAGCTTTCCATTGAAAGAAACTGTCAATTGCTCCTGACCCTGGAAAATCTGCAGTAGCATAGCTTCCATTCTACTACTCTCAGCTGACGTAAGAGGAGGGGACTGATACGAAGAGTTTCCATAAGTCCTCGTGAAGTTGCTCCCTTGTTGCTGCTTCTGATAGTGAGGCTTAGGAGTGTATCCTGAAGAGTTACCCTGGAAGTTACTACACTGACTGTTCCCACTGTAAGGCTTGTCCCCTTGCTGATTTCCAAACCGCTTATCCAGATTCCCATATACAAAGTTGACATCCTCTTCTTCCTGGCTTCCTTGTTCAGGTTCTGGCTCATATGTCTCAACTTCAGCAGCAAAGTGAACTGATTTCTTACCCACAAGAAGATTGTGCATTGAATCCACCTTACCATTAACAGAAGCTAGCTGGTTTGCATCATGTCAAACTATCTTAGTGTTGTTGCTGGAGGCTAGCTGGTTTGCTCTTTCTTTCAGCATCGTCTCTCTTAGTGCTGTTGTTGGAAGCCAAACTCTCAATCAAACTTTTAGCCTCTTCTGGAAATCTTGTTTTGAAATTCCCATGACTTGCAGCATCCAAAGCTAACTGATACGACCAGTCACATCCTCTGAAGAAGATACTCAGCAGTTGTACCCTTGAGAAACCATGGTGTGGACAGTCCCTCTGATAAGCTTTGAATCTCACCCAAGTTGCCTTGAAAGCTTCATCTGCTCTTTGCTTGAAAAAGGATAGCTTGACTCTCAGCTCATCAAACATTTCATCATCATAGAAGTAATTGAGGAAAGCCACCTTGATGTCTTGCCAATTCTTCAATGATCCAGGCTGCAACTGCTTTAACCATTGAGATGCCTCGCCTGCAAGTGAGTATGGAAAGATCTTGCAGTATATGTAATCTTCAGTCACCCCATTGGCCTTGATAATAGTCACCAGATCCTCAAAGTGCTCAATGTGGTCTAGAGGCTTCTCATTGGGAAGGTTTGAGAAAGGTCTCTGTCCAACTAGTTGGAAGTATGCAGGCTTCAGCTCAAAGTCATTCCTCTGCAATGGAGGAGGAACAATAGCAGAGCGGTTCTCATACATCATATCAGCCCTATTGTAGTCTGCAATGGTCCTGATCAAGTCCTGATTTTTCTCCTATCTTCGAACTTGGTTGTTAACGTGGTTGGCAGCTCCACGTCCGTCTGCTAAAGCAGGGTGTCAATCGACACCCTCTTGGCGTCGGTCGACACCATCGACCTGCTCGTCAACGACAACAACTTTGGCAATCACATTGCCCTTTGCATCAATTTTTTGGGCTTGCTCATTGCGCAAGTGGCCCTCTTGATCCCTCAAAACACCAGCCTCATCAGGTCTCAGAAAGGTTGTGTTAACCATCTTCAAAGAATTGGCTGCCTTTCGGATTTCACGCTTAAGTTTTCCCAACTCTTGGTTTGAAAGCTTCACAGTAGGAAAAGTCTTATTGTTCCGAGCGTGAGGCCTTGGACGCATAAACCTGAAACACACAAGAGAAAAGAAACAAAAACTTATTAGTTGCAAATAAAAAGAAAAATTTAGACGAAATTAACAACGCAAATCTAATGGTAGATCAAAGAGTCCCCGACAACGGCGCTAAAATTTGATATGCTTAAATTTAAACCCTAAAGATACTCTCTCAAATTAAGAGATCACTGTAGTACTTAGGCGTCAAATTCAACAAGGACTCTAGACTACACAATAAATTATAAAGTTGTATGATTACGCTAAACAGATTAATTTGTATTAAAATTAAAACAATGCAAAGTACTAAAATTAAAGTGTTGTAAATTCAGGAGATAAAAAGCTAAGTCTAGGAAATTACAGAATATTAAATCAATGAATTAATTAGGATTCAAGCCATTAAAAATCAGATCTAGAACTCTAAACTCTTTTATAAAATAAATCAGTTCTCACTGCAAATATTATATAAATTTAAAACCATAAAATCCAAATCTCTTTGTAAAATTCTAGGTTAAAATCAGGTTTAAAAACAAGTTTAGATTGTTCACAAAATTACTAAATCAAATCTCTTTGCAAGAAGTAATTTTGCTCATCAAAAGTTTTATCAGGAAAATCAATTATATTCTCATATAAATTTATTATCCTAGGTTATTAATTCTAGGTGATCAGTCAAGAATTAATATGAAGAACAACCTATGATGAAAATCTAGAAAGATAATGAATCCTAAATAAACAGATCTAATAATCCTAACAAGCAAACTACTAAGACATGTTTGATGAAGAACAAAACATCTTTTATGAATACTAAGCAATAGATATTAAAATTAAAAGAGGAAGTTTAGAAATCTTCTCTCTACAAAAGAATTCAGATCCGTCTCTCCCAAAAGCTCTCAATATCTCTCTCAAAAAGCTGCTAGAATAAAATTTAAGGGTTTCTAAAACCTAAAAACACTATATATGTCCTAAAACAAGTTATGGACTTTTGTTGCAATTGTGGAAAACTTCGGGTAACTTTGTAAAACTTCCAAATTTAAGGCTCTGTGTCGGCTTGCACCGGTGTCGACCAAAACCGAGAGTGGTATCGATCGACACCATCCCTCTGAATCGATTCCAAATTGATTTCCTCCGGTTAAATACTCCAAAGTGATCCAAATTGATCCACTTCGTTCCATCCGTGCCAAAGTCCTAGAAAACCTGTAAATACTCAAAAACATCCTAGAAAATAAATCAAAAGACTCAAAAAGCACACATGATTTTCCTACCCCCCCCCGGAGGGAAAGGTCCTTTGAGGCTCCAATTCTTGACTGGAGTGGACACCAAAGGCCTCTGCCCCCCAAAAACCGTAAAAACCATAATATATCACCGATCAAACCGAGAGACCTGAAATTGAACCGAACATCTGGTCGCGAATGGTGTCAAGCAACACCACTCATGGTGTCGGCCATAGTGTTGGTCGACACCCCTACCGAAATTCCCTATTTTTGGTTCGTAGATTTTACAGTTTTGTACTACTTTGTAAAGTGGTTACCAATTGCTACCTATATTTTTTCCTTAGATGTGGCTATTATTTTAATTAGCAAAAAAATTACTTTTGACAGTCACTTACTGCTATTTATTTATTTAGTTACTCCATATGAGAGATTATAAATTTGGCTACTAAGTAAATAACATCATATGGGTGACCATGACTTCTTTCTCAAGTCTCCCTGCCGCATTGTGTCTTAGTGGCGTCATATCCTTGTGATGTTTGTGTGACATCGGCGCCAGTCTCCTATTCATCTTGTCTTTATGGGCTTTTTTTACGCTGCTTGTGGCAGTTTTATTTGCGTTGTTGGTGCTTCAAATCGATTCGTTTATTAAGTCTTCGGTGGTGCTTCAAATCGAGTTGTAGATGATGCGACCACCAATTAGTTATTATTAGGAACTGATGGTAGAATATATGTATCAAACCTAATCATTCAAAATTGTGAAGATAACCAAACATACCCTATCTTAGGCCATGTTAAGTTCTTGGATTGTATTTTTTTTCTAGACATTTTTATCTGATTAATAAAATTTTAACGATAGAAAAGGATAATATTAGCAAGTAAGGTTGGATTAAATAAGAAAAAAAAATGATTATGTGTCAGTTTTTTATAGTAAATAACTCTTTTTATGGTGGGGCAGGGGTAAAATACTAAACAGACATCTCCACTGATGTAGAATATAAAATAAATTTTTAGATTATATTTAACTAGATAAGGATCCGTCTGATGTGCGGGATTAAAATTTTGTAAATAAAATTAAATTTAACAAAAATATATTAAAATTTGTTGTATGTTATTATTTTTTTGGTTATAATACACTGATTTATATTTATTTTCAAATATTTTATATATGTTACCATTAAAAGTGTATTTTTTACACCTAAATATATGTTACAAATATATTCTTTACCACCACCTAAAAAATGTCTATATGAACACATTAAGCCAACTATTATATATCTCTTTACTTTCACTTTTCTATAGTTTTTTTTAATTACAAAATTTGTTGGCTCAAAAAAAATTCAATTAAAAATATATATTACATAGTATACTAATCAATGATGTATCATCATAATAGTTTATGACCAACCATGGAGAGAACTTCGGCTCCGCCCTCCACCCTCCCTTATGGAGAGAACCTTGTGTCCAACCTCATCTACCACAGAGAGGACCTTGGCTCTGCCTTCCTCCCTTGGAGAGATAACCATGTGTCCAACCTCCTCTACCTTCTTCTCTTGGGGAAATAACCTTGCGACCAACCTCCTCCACCATAGAGAGAACCTCGGCTCTGCACTCCTCCTATGTGGAGAAAACATGTTGACGTTTTTTAGCTATCTCAAAATGGTTTGCTCCGACAACCAAAGAAACTAAAGACCATTTTCTATCATCATAAAATCGTTTGATAGTAACTAATGTTAAATTTCTCAATATAATCGTGCAAGCTTATTTGATATACCATGATGTAGCCTCTGTCTCTGTACCGCCCTGACAGCCACCTTCCTTAGTGGGGCCCATGTCCACTCCCGACCTGTGGGCTCATCCATATCAGATGGACAGTTTGTTACATCTGGTAGTATTTAAATACTTTACTGACCCTAGAAATCATCACATGATATTTTCTTGTGTTTTTTCCTCACTCGCACAGTTCCTACAATCATTTTCTAGAAGATTACCAATCCAGAAACTACTCCAACTCAAGCGCGCTTAACTCTGGAGTTTTCTAAGGACCCTTGACTGAAAAGATAAGTGCACTTTGGTGACATAGATGGCCAAATCAATTCTTTTAAACCTTTCCGCAAACCAGGGTGTCATAGTCTCCGAGCTCCTATGGATCTTCAAAAAACGATTTATGTATTTTAAATCTTTCGATCTATGTTTGTTGTAAGCTTGTATTTGATTAACCTATTTTATCCAACCATTAGGTTGATGAGCTTCAACTCGTTATCTCCCTTTTGAATTTGAATGAAAGGTAATAATTATGTTTGCACCAAAAAAAGGTTTTATGACCAACCAATCAAGGTTGAGAAATTAGAAGAAAATTAATTTGACAAAATTAAAGAAATAATAGAAAATTATATGCACCTAATATATGAATCCTAAGTAATTCAAGGATGAAAATATAAATTAAATAAAACAATAGAAAAATACTATTAGAAATTTTAAAATAAATTATTAGAAAAAGAAAACGCATATATTAATCTTTTTTGGTCAATATATTAATCTTACCTATTCTGAACTGAAAAAAAGAAAGTAGGAGAAAATTTTGGTATATAAAAAAGAGTAAAATTTACTTTCCCATTATAAAAAATTTACCAATAGAACAAAGTTGAAATACATGTTTTTGAATAAATTATTTTGTTAGATGAAAAATATGAGACGATCTATTTTTATATTAAAGTGAGTACTTACATAATTTAGAATTAATAGTTAACTGTATATTATTCGTAATCTATTTTTTATTGTTTTTGTAGAATTAATAACTTAAAATTAAAATAAGTAAATAATGTTATAATTTCAAATTTTATGAAACATATATATATATATATAATCTTCTTATAATTGTTTTTTTAAAAAAAAATTTAATTTTTTTAATTTTGTAATTTTTTGATAACTATCTTTTTACATTATTAATATAAATATTTTATATTTTTGTAATTGTTTTCCTTGGTTTAATTCGATTAAACCAGAATTTAGCTAAACTAAGAATTAATTAAATCAGTCCTCATTTAATTAATATCTCGACCAACTTAATAAACCAACTAAAATTAAACGGGTTTCACTCCAATTCCCAGCACACACACAAATCTTTTATTTTTTCGGGACACGGGCATTACAGTGTTCAATAAAGATATTTTCTATTCTTTTGAACATATAAGAAGATGATATCTTTATTAGAATTTATATCATATTTGATACAAAATGAGTAAAGTTGTAAGCCATAAGTTATTTCTACCATAAATAAATAAGGAGATAATTAATATTTATAATAAATCACTTTTATGAATAAGTTTAAATGAAACTAACATTTTAAATTGAGTAGTCGTTTTAACCTTCATTATAACAAAAACGTTGATTAACTCATTTGTAACATAAGTAAAATTGCATATAAACATACTATTATCCACTAAGAATAAAACCAACAAGGTGATTAAGGAATAAAAAAAAATAACCCAAAAGAGAGACTCTCCACTTGCCAGCAACAGTCAGACTAGCTCCTACAACCAAACAAAACAACAAACCACCCTTGAAACCGAACTGCTAGAAAAACAGAAAACAAGCATCTCAAAGATGAAACCACATAACAAAAACAAAATTTTAACTTTCCAATACCTACGGTGAAAAGCACGGTCTAGACGTTCTGAAACTTCCCACAAAATCTCGTAACGATCAGAATTCAGAAGAACCAGAAATCAAGCCTCCAACATCTGTGTTCGTCCCAATTCGTGACTGAGAGACGTGTCCCACGAAACTGCCAATAACTCACAGAGTTTAAATCCAAATCCGCTTCTTTAAAAGTGAGATTCACGTTGAAAGACCTGAGTATTAATAAGGAAAGAGTATCATCATATCACCTATGATTACTCAAATCCCATATATTACTCTAATATACATTAATTATATTATTCTATGTAATCCCTTTAATTATGTCTTTTGATTATGGTTTGTGTTTATATATAAGTTGTATCATTCCATTTGATAATACACAACAATAATAATACAATAGTATTCTCTCTATTTACATGGTATTTCTAAGCTATGTGCTTCTTTTGTTTATTTTGATTTTTAAGCCAAGTGCTTCCATATTCAAGTTCATGATGAACTTCTGAATCTAAAGTATAGAGCTTCTCTTATTCAAGTTTACCATGTTAGAGCTCTGAATCTAAGCCAAGTGTTTATCTTTATAATTTTTATTTTCAAACCAAAAGTGCTTCTATCATTCAAGCTTATCATAAGCCTCTGAATCAAGACGAATTTCTTTTAAAATAAACAAAAAAGAGAAGTCTAACCATCGTTGATGTTGACCACCTTAACATCACACAACTTGTCACCGTATCGGGTGTTTAGCAAATCTTGCTCAACAACAACAACTCATCTTCTCAATTCATAAGCGGATCTCCTTCTCATCACTTGGACTTGTCAATCCCAAGCCGTTATTTTCGCTTCGCTTCATCACCCCTTGAGATTGAGGGGGCGTATTAAGGAAAGAGTATCATCATATCACCTATGATTACTCAAATCCCATATATTACTCTAATATACATTAATTATATTATTCTATGTAATCCCTTTAATTTTGTCCTTTGATTATGGTTTGTGCTTATTTATAAGTTGTATCATTCCATTAGATAATACACAACAATAATAATACAATAGTATTCTCTCTATTTACAATATAACTCTACCAAATTTGGTTACCTTTGACAACGATTTAATAGGTCGAAATTGTTTTTTTCCAAACCCTAACGATTCTGCTTCTTTTGCTTTAAATACCAAAACCAAGTTTGCTCTCCTTCTGGCAAGTGAATGAGCGATTCTTCTCCTTTTTTCTTTCAGCAGTTCACAACAACAAGAGCAAGGAGGTGTCCTCTTAATAACAAACAGGGTTTTTGGTTTAATTGAGATTATGTAAAATTCACTCTTTCGATTTATTCAAAACATCCCAAATTATAATCCCGGAACAAGGATCATGACCCAGAAATCCCATCAATCTTATGAACGTTGTTGGTGCGTTAGTCAATCCCAAAGACATCACCACAAACTCATAATGGTCATATCTCGTCCTGAAAGCCGTCTTCCTCACATCTTCCTCATCCATCGGAAGCTGATGGTAACCTGACGCCAGATCAATCTTGGAGAACCAAATATCACCTCTCAACTGATTCAACAACTCATCGATCCTGGAAAGAGGGTACTTGTTCTTCATAGTGACTCGGTTCAAACTGATATATTTGTGGTTTTAAACCATGATATAAAGAGTCTTTTAGAGTCTTTTGATATGTTTTTAGTTTCTTTGTGAGTCTTTAGGATTTTGGTTTGGACGGAGCAAATTGGACCAATTGGGAACGTTTTGAAGCAAATTGGTTAAGCAAGAGAATTTAGAATCGATCAAGGGTGTGAGTATCGACCGACATAACCTAGGTGTCGATCGACACATAGAAAAGGGTAAGAAAGAAATCGAATTTCACAAGATTTGAAGATTTACAAAGATGCCCCAAAGTTTTCCATATTTGCATCATTAGTCCGCGACGTGTTTTCAGGAATATATATACATAGGATTTTTAGGTCATTGTTTAGACCTAAGCTTTATATTTCCTTGTAACGCCCCGACCGCCACCTTTTAGTGGGCCCCATGTCCAATTCCAGTCTATAGGCCCACTTTTCTTAATGTGCGTTACGTCCTCTCACTAGGCCCGTGAGCCCAACCATATCCGACGGTCAGTATGCTATGTCCGAGAGATTTTAAAAACTTGTTACCGTCCGTACAAATCACCACATGATCTTTCCCTGTGTTTTGTTCTCACTCGCACAGTTCCGACAGTCACTTCCCAGAAGGTCACCCATCCTGAGACTACTCTAGCATAAGCACGCTTAACTCTGGATTTCACTCAGGACCCTTAACCAAAACGTTAAGTGTGCTTTGGTGACATAGGTGGCCAAATCAATTCTTTTAAACCTCTCTGCAAGTCTCTGAAACCGGGGTGTCACAATTCACCCCAACTAACAGATCGCAACGTCCTCGTTGCGCACCAAAAACGTCACCCCTGAGCAGTGTGAGCCCACTCGACTCCACACTCGTTTGGGTTCGGCTCTGATACCACTTGTAACGTCCTGACTGCCACCTTTTAGTGGGCCCCATGTCCATTCCCAGTCCATAGGCCCAATTTCCTTAATGGGCCTCACGTCCTCTCGCTAGGCCTATGAGCCCATCCATATCCGACGGTTAGTTTGCTATGTCCGAAAAGTTTTAAAAACTTGTTACCGTCCCTAGAAATCACCACATGATCTTTCTCTGGATTTTGTCCTCACTCACACAGTTTTGACAGTCATTTCCCGGAAGGTCACCCATCCTAAGACTCCAGCATAAGCACACTTAACTTTGGAGTTCTCTCAGGACCCATGAACGAAAAGATACGTGCACTTAGGTGACATATGTGGCCAAATCAATTCTTTTAAACCTCTCTGCAAGTCTCTAAAACTGTAATAACATGATTTTCACCCAAGGTATCAATTCCCTATGCAGTTGTAGTACAAAGGGTTATCAATCCAAATGGTTGTTATGCTAGCAAATATGATGCAATCAGAAACAAGCAAGTCAAGCCAAATAATAATGGGGGTTTTATCTATCAACCTAAGGTGAACAAAAATAAGAAAATAGAAAGAGCAAAAATCAAGAACAACTCGAAGTACCACACAATGCAGGTGATCGAGTACCAGATCGGGTTGGTGATCGGGTTGATATAAAAACAGTAAAAAATCAAGATGTGAAAGCTCCTAAGGATGGGGTAATTGGTTCATAAGTATTCCTAATCAACCTAGAATGTTTCACAAGCCTCAAGCAATCTATTCCCTAGACAATGAATCTCTAAACCTTGCAAAAACACTCTCGTGATAGAAACAATCAACCTTAGTCACTCCCCTACCCAACTCTCGTTGGAGAACCATGACTAATCAGGCATTAAAATCCGATTCATTATTGTCAATAAACTCCTTACACTTCTAATCTTTTAGGCTAAGTGAGTAAATCTCTAGCATTAGCTAATTTAGACATTTCATCGAACACCTCTCGGGCGGAAATGCCTAGAATCTAGTCTCAACCTCTCGGTCTGAAACTAGCACTAAGAACACTAATCCAGAAGGGAATTTTCATAAAAACAATCAAGCTAAAACATCCTAACCGATTAAGAATACATAGACTATCCCATCCCTAGAAACATTGATTCACTACTCAGATCTAATGGCAAAGAACACAAACTCAGAAATAAATAAAATTTGCATAATCATAAAGATGAGAAAGAGATAAATTTTTTATTAGCAAGAAGCAAAAGCAAAATGTAAATAGAATTCAAGTTGAAAGAATAACAAAAACTAGAAAATTTGCTCAAAGAAAAAGTGTAAAAACGGCTCTCACCTCTTGTCTGTCGAAAATAGGGTTAAGAGAGGGTATTTTATAAGGAAACAGGTTGACCTAGCCACGTCAGCAGGTATCCGAACATGCTACACGAGGTGGAACTCGAGCTCCTCTTCGGGTGCATGATCAGGTGGTTCTATTCTTCGATCTGGATGTATATACGCTCACTAAAACAGAAATAACTCTTGAACCGCACATCTGATTGGCCTGAAATACCCGCCATTGGAAAGAGAACTCAATTTACTATAACTTTGATGAAGAACTCAGAAGCTGAATCCCAACGTAAACTCTTCATTCGAGTCGATATTTTAGGGTCTCGTCGTGAACTCGACCAGGTACTATGTGGCAATGATCAGGTGGTATAGTAAGTCGAGTGTCTCCTTTTTCCTTCTTGATGCTTCAGATCTTTTTTTTTTGGTCAGGTCAAGGTTTGGACTGTTCTTCTCGCACGATCACTCCATTGGATACATCTTGGGCTTTAGTTCATTCTTGTTCTTTTTGGGCCCCAAAGCATCTGTTTTCATCCAAAATGCACAAGTGCAACAATGCAGCATCCTAAGTAGCCTAAATGCAAATTCCTACGGTTAAGAACCTAAAAATGCTAAAGTTAGGGTATATATAATGCAAAATATGAACAAAAGGGGTGTCTAAAACATTTAAATTAGAGAGTTATCAACCGGGGTGTCACAACTTTTGAGAGAGAGATGCTTAGAGATCCTTCAGAGAAGATTCAAAACTTCTATACTTCTTCTTTTAATTTCTTAATTGAATTTATCCAGAATATGATTTGTGTTTTATTGATTATATCTGAGTAGATATGCTTGTTAGGTTTAAGGTTTCTCATTAGAGATTTCATAGATTGTAATATTTATTGATTGTTTGGATTCATTATATTTCTTGTTCTTCACCATAGGTTGTTCTTAATGCTAGATCATTGATTATTCATCTGGATTTAGATCTTCGGATTATTGATTGATATGAGAATATAATTGATATTCCTGACAAAAACCTTTGGTAAGCAAAATTACTTTTTACAAAGAGATTTGATTTAGTAATTTTGTGAACAAATCTAAACTTGATTTTATTGATCCCCTTTTCCTCTCACGACAACCCTCCACCGCCGTGAAGATAAGGCAAGAAGCGTAGAGAATTTTTTAAAGGGAACGATTGAGTTTTCCTTGGTTTAATTTGATTAAACCAGAATTTAGTTAAACCAATAATCAATTATACCAGTTCTCATTTAATTAATAACTCGACCAACTTAATAAACCAACTAAAATTAAACCGGTTTCACTCCAATTCCCGATATACACACAAATCTTCTATTTTTTTCGGGACACGGGCGTTACAGTATTCAATAAAGATATTTTCTTTTCTTTTGAACATAAAAGAAGATGATATATTTATTAGAATTTATATCATATTTGATACAATATGAATAAAGTTGTAAGCCATAAGTTATTTCTATCATAAATAAAGAGATAATTAATATTTATAATAAATCACTTTTATGAATAAGTTTAAATGAAACTAACATTTTAAATTGAGTAGTCGTTTTAACCTTCATTATAACAAAAACGTTGATTAGCTCATTTGTAACATAAGTAAAATAGTATATAAACATACTGTTATCCACTAAGAATTACCCACAACGAAAACTTAAACCATTGGCAAAAGAAATTCAAATTTTTTTTATTGAAATAGTATTGAACTCTCTAAAATAGAATGAAGACAATTGTCAGTGGTTTAACTCTTCTATTTCTTGTTTTATCATGTAAGTTTAACCTATGTTAGTGACGATACTATGTAGATTTTTTTTAATTCTCTTGAAATATTAATTTTATCAAATAATATCTATTTTGTAAATAATATAGGTTCACCAAATATCAAGGCAAAAGCTTATTTGGAAGAGAACATTCATTCTTCCAGTTCAGCAACAAACCCTCAAATTAATTTTAAAATAGATGAACTTCCACCAGATGAACATCTTGGAGTTTCGGCTGCTAAAAACATACTTGGTTTCTGTCAAGAATGTGTACATCATTGTCTGAGAAGAAAACGGATTATTGGTCAATGTCGAAGATTTGTTTGTCATTGCTCCAAAAAAGAAATTGATGTTGGATTATAAGATTTTTTTTTCCAAATAGTTATATATAAAATAAAGTAAAAGTAAAATTTTATTAATTAGACCTTTGAGATCAAATCGTGAATTGATTTTAGAAAAAATGAATTTTTATTATTTAAATTAAATAATAATATCAATATACAAATGCTAGTTTTGAAAATTTGGATCATTTATGCTAATTTTGGAACAAAAACTTAAAAATGTGTTATTTTAGGATATTTCTCTTATTTTAATCAATCAAATTAAATGTTATCTCATTTTTTTCGGAAAGTGGTAAGTATTAATAAATATATATAATGAACAGAAAATTTGACAAAATTAGAAAAAATTGTTGATGGAATTCTAGTTTCAATTTTTTCGTTAAATCGTTACTACTTCATATCAATTCCTTTCTGACAAATTCGGAAGACTAGATTTTCATGTGCAGTCGATTAGTAATATATACAAATAATTATACACCATATCGTAACGGACTAAAGTAAGTAATAAATTTTTTACAAGTACGCAGAAGTAATGATGTGAAATTTTTATTGTTGAAGCAGTTTTGGAACAAACTTAGTTAAAAAATTGATTTCGTACTTAGAATGTTTTACCTTTTTCTTCTCCTCTCCCAACATCTTTTGTCTATCGTCGTCTTCACAATCTTCCTCATTCCTAACTTTAATATTGGCGATGGCTTCAGAGATGTCCTTAACCATATCAACAATGACACCCTCCACGCCCATAAGATATTGCAAGTAAATCACCTCAACAACATTGCTGAAAATAATAAAAGTTCGGTTGTTTCAAAGGAAAAAAGAAAAAAAGAGGAGGCGGGCGAGAAAGGATATATAACATAACGATATGAAACTCATGAGAGGATTTTACTTGAGCTGGCCATAAGATAGAAGAGAAAGTCTTGAATCTCTGACTCTTGTGATTGCGTTTGGAGTTCTTAATATGGCCTTAACCTCAGACACAATCCCTTGCAAACCGCTGTCTTTGCAAAGCTTGATGGCCTCGTCTAATGAGTTTCTTCTCACGTCCTTATAGATTTCACATCCTCCATTTGTTAAGAAGAATACCTAAGAACATAAATAGACATTCGTAAGTACACAAACTTCGTTATAACTGACAATGGGAACCAAAGTAGCAATTTTACTGGATAACTCCTCTGCAAATTCCTAATGAGTCGAGCCGCATCAGGATGAAAGCTCGAGAAGATAATGGGTCGGTTCTTCGCATGGTCATTTAGAACCTGTTCATTTAAAAAATTGAGATTGTTGATCGCCATAAGAACAGATATCTGTGAACAATATGTCTTTTACCTTCAAGATGTTGTCAAGAGTTAGACGTAACTCTTCTTGTCCATACACTGTATTATCATCGAATTGAGCTCAATATTGAATCCTACTGACTGATTAACTTTTAAAAATGCATCTTCAAGGGTACACAAAGTATCATCCTTTTCACTCTCCATTCAAAAATTCTACCATTTTTTGTCTGCCTGAACATAGGCTTCACATTTGTACCATCTTTTTGTGGTCCATATGAGAGAAATTCATCTAAAGCCATTTCCGTTACTCTATTCCCAGTAATCACTCCCTAAAAAGACATTTTTGTGTGGTTATGAAAACTTAAACTTATTAATCAGCAATAATATTGTGGATGAAATTTAATAAATCATAACCTGTTCTTGCGTGAACATGAAGATATCATGAAAAATTACAGGACATCCATCTCTTGTTACCTACAAAATTGTTACATTCTTTATTTAGGTGCCATGCATGTCTCAAATCATAAATTTGCATTTACATTTTAAAAAAAAAGTTTACTTCAAAAAAAACACAAGAAACACAAAATGCAAAATTGATAGATGAGCCGGGCTGGATTGGTAGCTTTCTCGTACAATTCGTTAGATGATATTGGTATTTCCTTCATTTCAATGTTTTTTAGGTTAATGCAAAGTTAATGTTGAGCCTAGGAAAAGGAAATTTTTTTGAAAAAAAATCACCCTATTTGTAGACAGTATATGGCACTACCTTTGTTTAGGCCACACGCTAAAAAAAAAACATATGCTCTGTGTCGTGACAGTTTTGCCACCACGTGTTCTTTTCCGAAAGAAACAAAATATGATCAGATTCTACGGGTAAAAGGACAAACCTGGACATCAAACTCAATGAAGTCAATAGGGAAATCTGCAGCAACGTTAAAAGAAAGAAGAGAATTCTCTTTGATAAATTTCATCTTCTCGTCAGGAGATTGAAGCATGTTCATCCCAAATCCTCTGTGACCCATCAAAACGAATTTAGGGAAAACAAATGCCTCTTGTTTCTTATCATCATCTTCAATAACACCTTTAAAATCATCACACACAAAAAAAAGAAAACAATTCATCTAAGCAATAAGAACTCCAAAAAAAAAAGTAATTCATAAACCAATTTGATATTATTTACCTGATGAAAGTATGGCAGAAGAAGAAGAAGATATAGACAATGCCATAGTCTCAAGAGCCATGGTTTTAGTTTCTTGCGGAACAAAGATTTATATTAAAGATCTTTTGAGCAATGATGGTGAATCCAAGAAGCAGAGGGGATCTCCATAGCAGCACAAAAGAATATTCCATTCGATACAAAAGAAGAAGGCTCTAGATATCGAATGGAATACTCCATTCCCATAATCTTTAACCTTTTTTTTCCCTTGAAAAGAACTTTTCTTGTTGAATTTTTGTGTTCTTTGGTTTATTGGATATCTTCCTTTTTTGGTGTCTGTTTCTGGATGATTCTGTTTGTTTTATTTATAAGACAGGTTGAGTGGATTTAATTTAGACAAGTAGACAGATGGAGTGGGTTTAATTTAGACAAGTAGACAGATTGATACACTTGAATAAAAATAACTTTATTTGGGATTTTCAGAGTTAATCTTAGGTAAATTCTTCTTCTTTTTCTTTTTAGGTTTATTAAGGATACATTTTCAGATTTAACACTTTTTTTTGCTAACACTAATTTATCCAATAATTTGATTGCTCTTAAAATAATAATTGCAGTAATTAAATGTTTTTTTTTTTACTTTTTAGAGAACTTACAATAATAATTTGATTGATCTTTGGAGGTAAAGAGATTCTTCCTCTCTTCTTTTTTTTCCCCCTTTTTTAGTCTATTTTAAAGTCAATAGTTGTGTTATATGGATTTTTTTCATAAAAATATTTCTAGCTCTTTTAAGAGAACTTGCAATAATAATTTGATTGCTCTTTGGGGGTTAGAGATATTCTTCTTCTTTTCCCTTTTTTTTTTGTATATTTTAAAGTCAATAGTGGTGTTATACGGATTTTTTTTCATAACCTTAATATTTCACTATATGTCAATTACATCCATCATGGTCGAAAAGGAAAATGCTAAAACAAACACACATTTCATTGCATTTGGAACCAAATGTTTGCATCGATGGTCGTTATGTTCCTTCGACATTGTTGCAGAAGAGGCTCCGAATATTGGATACATCATAAATACTCAAGTCGTGCACTACAAGATTGCATGTATAATGGAGAGGATCTCTGATTTTCTTGTCCTCAAGATACCACCTTCTTGTTCTTGAAAGGAGACAGCAATGAAAAATGGCGAGAAGCTACAAGAAATAACACAGAAGAAGAATGAAAAAAAGTGGGAAATATTTCTTTAGACTCAGAGCAGATTTATAACGAGAGATCTCACTTAGAATATTCATCAAAGTATAGGATCCGAAAGGTTGTTTACTTACATTTCTGTGAAGCTGCTGCTGTAGGTGTTTCATCTTGAGATATTAGATTCTTCAGTGTAGAAGCTAGATATCAAAATCAGAAAATTAACCCCTCTTGAGTTATATAAACAGGTTAACCCCTCTTGAGTTATATAAACAGGCTTTATACCGCGTTCTAGTTAAAGGTACAAAAGTCATGATTATCATATTCTCTATACCACACCATAAAACCATAAAATGCAACACTAATAGAACAGAACCAGAAGGTACTTGCTCCTACAGATCAATGTAAGTTTAACCTAGAGCAACTACTACTACAGTGCAAAAATTTGTAAATATACAAGAAAGCAAACCAAAGAGATTTTTTTCTTTGGGAGCAATTACTGAATAAGCTAATAGGGTGTAAGAAATTACCTTCACTTGTCGTGGCACCGGTTACAGCTGGTACGTAATCCTCGTTGCTATTGACAGCATTATTAGAGTCGGTTTGGTTTTCACTTGTAGACGAAGACTGACTCTTTTTTCCAAATTTTAACAGTTTTAAGAGCCCTTTGGACGCTGACTCCTTCGTTTGAAATTTCTCTGAGGCCTCACTTATCTTCTTCTCTGGTACAAGGACTTTGACAGTTTCTTGCTCTGACTCATTTGAATATAAGCTTGGAGGAGGTGCTTGGGAACAGTCTGAGTACACTGTACATGGATTTTCTAACGAAGAAACCCGAGCATGCGGAGCTTCATATGGTTTCGCAATAATACTTTGACTTGTCAGAAACTTTGGTGTTTCTGTTACTAAGTCACTCAGAGTCTCCAATCTAACCTGAGAGCAAAATAATCATTCCAGTCATTAAAACCATTTAAACAGAAAAATAAAACTGATCCGGCTAGAATTGTGCTTACTAAGACTAGATCATTGCCACTCTCCTGCATTGTTTCAATGGCATCCTTATCAATTCCTTCACGGATGGTAGAGTTTTCAGAAGACTTCTCGTATTTCACCTGATCAGTACTTATACTTCGAGCTGAACTTGGCAACACCATTACCACTGTCTTCTCAATCTCTGGAGTTTCATCAACATCATTACGGTTCAAGGGTTTGTTCTTGTTACCATTTTGGTCGATATTAGAAGCTGAAGATTTAATTTTCTCGACCCCTTTCACCAGAACATTAGTAGGACCTTTGGCTGGTTTAATCTTCAGTTCTGGAAGGGATGCAATTTTTGCTATATCATAGTTAACAATGGCAGATAGTTTCTTTATCTCAGGAGCATCAGATACTTTTTTTGATGCTACCGTGCGTCGTGGCCTCATTGAAGCACTTGGTACACTATTATTACCAATTTTGGGTTCTGATAACCGTCTTGTCCTTGAAACCGACTTATTCTGACTATCAAGACTCACTCTGGTTTCTCTCTTAGACAGAGGTAATGGTGAAATCGACCTGGTCAGCCTATTTCCTGTTGCTAAGATTTCTCTTTTAGATGGAGGTAACTGTGATATCGACCTT
>NC_025702.1:5491178-5492426 GCF_000633955.1 Camelina sativa | reverse complement strand
TTACTGACGGAAGTTTGTTTACTATTCTTGGGGAATTTCAGAGAGTCATCTGACCCTAATGAAGCAGTTCTTCTGGGAAGACGTTGAAGAGGTGATAATGAACCTGGTTCACAGTCACTAAACTTAGAGGCTCTAGGAGCGCCGGGAGAAAACTTGTTTAGCATTGGTTTTCTTGTTTGTTGTGCAGGCAACTTTGACTGACTTACTGTTGAGTTGCTTTTAGAAGCAATCCGCTTTTGCCTTTCTATTTTCAGAGCTTCAATGCGCTTCCTCTCTTCCTCTTCCTAAAACAAGAAGGGATGGTAATAACCGGTATGATATAAAGTTTCAATTACAAGTTGGTTTATATCCTTTGAGATTGTGCCACCTAGATGCTTAGTTAAAAAAGAAGTTATATCATCAAATTGGTTAAGCATAGATTTTACCTTCTCCTTTTTCATTTTCTGGAGGTCAGCTTTGAAACTTCTAAGCTTGTCAGCACGTGCTCTTGCTTCATCTAAAGGGCTCATCTTTGTGGGTCGTCCTTTCCGTATTGGCCCTGAAGCCTTCCTCTTATCTGCAGCATCTTTAGAAAGTCTTGATTTTGGATCCTTCACAGACTTCTTAGCACCTCCAGCTGCCTCGTTATTCTTCTTCAAAGTTTTGGATCCAAACTCTAGTGCAGGATCATACCCAGCTGATAACTTCTCTGTTTCCCGTTCTGGTATCAGGCTCAGATCATGAGGCTCATAATTGACCTGCTTTCTTTCATTTCCATCAGTTTGGTGGCACGGAGAGATCTCTGATCCGATGTCTATAGCATTTCTCTTATGTCTTCCAGCTTCATCTAGCGCTGCAGATCCCCGAGCAACAATATAAGAGTCATCATCCATGTTAAATGATGATCTCTTATCCAGACCATTCCCTGGATTATCAAATCCATTCAAGTTGAGAGGATCAGAAGAATTCTCAAAACCATTTTCTCTCTGGTGTACCATAAAGGAGTCACTAGATCCCCTGATTCTACGAGTCACACTACCATTCCTAATGTCAGATAAATCTCTTTCTTGATACTTTCCTGATTCACGTTCATCATATGCCAAAGGATCATACTTCCCTGTACCTTGCCTCTTCTTCCCCGCAATCTCCTTTTCCATCATATGGTCACTAGTACGTTCATCTCTATCGGCATCTTGCAATAAATAAGTCTGAAAGGCCTGCCAATCCCCAGTGTCAGCCTCTGTTCCTTCTGTTGCTCTCTCTTTACCA
>NC_025702.1:5474360-5490193 GCF_000633955.1 Camelina sativa | reverse complement strand
TTACTTCTGTTGCTTCAATTTCAACCCACTGGCCAGTTTCATGCTTTTTCTTCCACAAGTCGATGAATTTCAAACATGCATCCCTGTAACATTGTTGAAGTCATATATGGGAACTAAGTCTATGGTAATATTCTTTCAAATTTGAACATTTTAATGGCTACTATAATATAATCTACTCACATCAAACGAGTGGCTCCAAAAGTTTTGGCGAAAGATATTAGANCAGGAAAGGTACCTGGTGGCGAGTGAACTGGCCAGTGTGCATACATCGGTTGTGGGTGCTGCCCTTGCACATATTCATGATTTCCATTTGGTTTATTATCTGTAGGAGACTTTGCATCTGGATACAAGAAGTATCATGAAATAAATATCAATTCTGCGAAAGCAATGCCAAATAATGCAAGAAAAGATATTCAACTCTCAGCTACTATGACTCATAAAGGATCATCTTACCGCTATTTTCAGGTGTCCCAGGCATATTAGCACCATTTGCGAATATAATCCCTGATTCGTTCATTGCAGAGATGTTTGGCTGTGTTGCTATTACTTCTGTTGCTTCAATTTCAACCCACTGGCCAGTTTCATGCTTTTTCTTCCACAAGTCGATGAATTTCAAACATGCATCCCTGTAACATTGTTGAAGTCATATATGGGAACTAAGTCTATGGTAATATTCTTTCAAATTTGAACATTTTAATGGCTACTATAATATAATCTACTCACATCAAACGAGTGGCTCCAAAAGTTTTGGCGAAAGATATTAGAGGGATCATATCATCAGCCTCAAAACCAGCTGCCACAGCACGTGCAAAGGCCATTCCTTGTTCTTTCTGCAACATTATCTTCCGCGTCTCCAGAACTTTCAGAACTTGAGCTCTGATAACAATTCCACATATTACCAATCAAATATTTATCTACTCTCTTTCTTACACACAATGAAAACAATTATCTCTCATGAAAAAGGGTGTATACCTAGAGTTTTCATCTGATGCAGTAGACCGAGTTGCTTGCGTCGGATGTGAATCAGGCTATTATATATGAAAGAAGATGATATAAGTTGTTTGTTCCAAAAGGAGAAAGAATGGAAGAAAACCCTCATAGAAACCATTTCACTTATATTAACCTCGTATAGAACAATAGCTTTCTCCTCGTTGAGCTGTAGCAAAGGCCTGTTACCTGATTCATATTTTCACATATTTATGAAATTGAAAAATCAAGAGCCACGAGGGATACAGTTTTGATTTTATGACTTGAGATAGTGTAATATGCTTAAATCTAAAGCTTTAGCGTACCTTCCATGCTATCTGCTTTTTTTCCTCTCTGATTACCTCCCACCTGTTCAAACAAAATTAATTAAACACTTCTAAGAATACACCAAACAAAGTATTCAAAAACCACAGTATACTTACAACAGTCAGTGCCGTATCACAGTTGTTCTGAATTTTAATAGCTTCCTCGATCTGTATGATCTCAGTTTCTAAAGTGTAAACGCGTTCTATGACTTCCGGAGTGCTCACAAATCGAACAAACCTAAACAAGAACAAAAGAAGAAAACACACTCATCTCAAAGTGCCCAAAATCCCAACACAAGAATATCCACAGAAAGACCACTAATTTAGATGATAGAGACCTTTCAATTGTTCCTTTAGTAAACCAAGCTGCATTGTCACTAGCTTCAGGCTTGAGAATAATCGAGTAGCCACCTTTTTCTAATTGATCTTTTGCAGTCTTTAAATGAGCAAGGAAAGGATCAAGCAACCCTGTAGCTATTTTCTCGGTCTTTCCATTAGCTGTTACCAACAGATCACACCTGAAACCAAATAAACATAACAATTCAGCTTATGTAAAACTCAAGAGAGAAATCAGTCTACCATTAGCTGTTACCAACCTAATTAATGCAAAGAAAAAGACTAAATTTTTGGTTGTAATTTTGGTAACAAACCTACAAAATTCAACGACTTTGATCTTCTTATTAATAAGTAAACCAAAAAATACTTTCAGATTTCCACATAGCAATTTCTCACAAAACTAATAAACATTTCTTAACACTTTGACGAGTTTTGATCTTATCAAGGAACACAAAAATGCAACCTTTCGACTTCTACACAACAACTCATTCACAAAAGCAAGACAAAACTCAACATTTTGACGACTTTTGATAATTATCAAAGAACCTAAAAATGTAATCTTTCGACATTTCATAAAACAATTTCACACAAAACTAACACAAAAGTTCAACAATTTAACGACTCCTGATCCTATCAAATCATCAACGAACCCAGAAAAAAAAAATGCAATCTTTCGACTTCCATACAGCAATTTCAAAAGAAACTAACATTTTGGATCAATAAAAGAAATTAATTTACCGGGTTCGAGTGGGAGTGAGCTGAAAAGCAACTGAGTCAAGCCGCGTCGAAGATTTCATCGCTAAATTATCCAAAGATCTTTCAACTTTTTTGCTTCTTCAGATTAGTAAAATCATCCAAAGAGACATTAAATTGCAGAAATGAGAGAGAAAGAGAGAAGCTTTTGTCTCCTTTGTCTGTCTGTGCTTTGGATTCCAGCTGGAAGAGTGAGAGCGAATTTTCCGAGGCAGTGTGGGTACGAAAAGGTAATATTACGAAACATTTGAGGGCAAAATCGGGAATTTATATGTGATCGATCACTTGTGAGACCGTGTGAGTGAGTGAGTAGTAGTTGTATCGTATCAACTAGTGTTCATTACACGACACAGCATATAAATTATACTAATGTGTAATCAATCATCGGCTTGATAGTAACTAGTCCTGGCCATAATATCCGTACCGAGGAACCGTACCGGAACTGAATCGATAAAAGCGGTATTGGGTAGAATTTAGGTTAAGCAGAATTATCAAATGGGCTAAGAGGCCTTGGTAAAATGGACTTCGGTCCGAGTTCGGATTGTAACTTAATTATATTGGGCCACCGTTTTAGATTTGTTTAACCTAAAGGCCTAATAAAGCCTTGACCCACTAAGACTTCCACGGCAGTATGAACTTGTTCTAACTTGTCATAAATTAAATAAACAACAGTGTTATGTATCCTTAGATAGCACCATTCTAAGTTTTTCTGCCAACACTAGTAGACACGCTCAAATTTTTCAAAAATAGCATTTATGAATATTTAGATTATTATTGTTTTATATAATTATATTACAAAAATACCAAAATTAGTGACGTATTTGCAATTTCGTTCTTGGCCTCTTTTATTTTCTGTCTCCATAGTCTTCGTCCTCGTGATCCATTTTCTCTAGTAAGGTCTAACGATGGAGACAAACTCTTCAATCACCAATCCTCCATCAAATCTAAGAATTTTCGAAACCTCGATGTTGATGAATATGTCCAGTTACAGATCGAGATCGACAACAATGGTCGTTCTGAGGCCATCAATGTATCTGGATCTGACGATGCTCAACGGTGATGCTCCTGTCCAAGGCAACAAGCTTCATAGATCTTTGACTTCATACAACTGCGAGTAAAGTGAAGAAACGAAACAGAGACAGATGAGGAGGAGCATCTTCTGGTCAACAGAGCAGAGTAAGAAATCTTTCACGGTTGGTCAGAGTATAATTTTAGTTGTTAGTTTATTGGATTTGAACGGTCGTTGATTTTTGTTTGTTGTCTGTGTGACAGCTAATTACTTTTCAGCTAGCGAAACGGTGAAGACAAGGTCCCCATTGGTGATTTTCAGCAGAGGTGGTTTTGGTGGAATCTCAGCTGCTCGCACTCTTCAAGATGCTTCCTTTCAGGTATGTAATTTATACACAAACACTGCAATTGTAATCTCTAATGTTCTCTACTATTGTCATGAGAATTGTTTAATGACCTCTTTCAGAACAAAATTGCAGCTTTGATTAATGTTTTTTTTACATCATCTATTTCTCATAGTGTGGTTTTCTATATGTTAAGGTTATGGTGTTGAAGTCCCGTGACAGATTCGGTGGACATGTTCACACTGATTACTCATTTATTTTTCCTCTTAATCTTGGTGCATCATGGTAATGTGCTTTTTGACTTGTACTTCGTCGTCGAAGTTTGGTAGTAGTGTTGAAGAGGCAGAGTACAATAAGGGAAGATCTTCTGGTTAGGTAATCACCATTTTTGGGATTTCTGAATTTTTATGAACACCTTCCTAAATTATAAAGATGTATTCCTAAACATTATGAATTTCTTCCTAAATCTAAATAAAAATGAGTTTTTGATTTTTTAGTTTATTTTTTGTCTTAATGTATCACATACTCTTTTTTTAGTGAGAGGTGATTTTTTTTGTGCATTTTTTGATATTTTATCTAGATATAGGAGAGTAATAATTTGATTTTCTGTCTTCATAAATATTTTATGAAGGTTATCCTGAAGTTTAAGGTTTCCTTCGTAAACATTATCTAACAGTTCCAAAATTGAAAGAAATGTGTTTCTAACTCTCTTTTTTAATGTTTTGGCTGAATATGTAAAGATTACTCTATAAGTGAAGAGTAATGATATCATTTTTTGTACATATCTGATGTTTACCAATATCTAGAATTTTTATGAAGGTCATCCTAAAATTCAATTTTTGTATGAAAGTTATCATGAAGTTTAAGAAAGCTTGCCTGAATTTTGTGGAATCCTTCCAAAATTTTAAAGGAATGTTGGGTGATGGTTTTCTAAGTTTCAAAAACATGAGAAAGGATTCTACAAAAGTTGAGAAAGAAAACATCCATGAATAATGATTTTATGAAAATAAATTTGAATTTACAAAACAAGGAATATACATAAAAATTCAGTATTACTACAAAAAAAAATGAAAATCATATGGAGAAATGTGGTTGCACAATTGTAATTGCTTCATCATCTCATCTTTCAATTTTCTTTATTTGTTTTAGCCAAAACCTATTGAAACGATGTCTTTGTGGCGCTTTATTAGTAAGTGAATTATCTGAGCAATCTGATGCAAGAGCTGAACTATATTTTGTTCAAAAAATCAGAGATGTAAGTTACTAACATGTTGAAATACAATCAAGAATTAAGAAATTATGAAAAAATTTACTCAGTCCTGAAACTAGTAGCAAACTAAATACCAAAATACAACAAAGGAAAAAAAAAATAAGAAGCCAAAATTATTTAGTGTTCTCTTGATTATTCATCCTTGAAGGTCATCTTGAAGTTCAATAAAGCTTTCCTGAATTTCGTAAAATCCTTCCTGAATTTTCAAGGAGTGTTGGATGTTAGGTATTGGTGTTTCAAGTTGCAAGAACAGAAGAAGGAATTCTAAAAAACCAGAGAGATTAAACAAAAAGGAAAGACAGATTAAAGGTCGTTAAGAACACTTCAAACAAATCCAATACTCTAAACATAAGAGATACTACATATATAACAATAAGCTAGAGAATTATACTATTGTTTTCAAGCCTACTAAGATTAGACATTCCATGGAAGAAATAGAGCGTTAGAGCTATCCAGAAAACCCTTACATAATTCAATTTTGTCCATCAACAGAATGCTATAAATTAAACCAATACACACAAAATAACACAATCGTTTCTTAAAGAGTCACATTTGGTCCAAAAACAAGATGAAAGTAAGAACTATAAATCTTAGACCATAGATGAAAACGAAAAAGAGCAGAAGATACTAACAAATAATAGTATGTGCAAGACCACCCACACAAAAAAAGCCATGATCATGAATCAATCGCACATGTAATAACAATGTCATTGAGTCCATCTCCATGGATAAAGTTGATATATCTTCGTCCAGGGCGCTCACATCCTCTTCCATAAGAGGACAAAGGATCGGTCAAAGACCAATTCTCTGTATCCTAAAATAATCAAACATATATAGAAGAATTAGTTCATGAGAGAAGTGATTCAACACATAGAAGCTTCTTGAGATTCAGAGCACAAACACAAACAATAATCACCAATTTATTCATCTAAATAATCAATATACATAGTTTAAAGGCAATACTTCAAGTCTGAAACAAACTAATTTACATGAATCAAGAGATCACAGATTGAAGAATCGAACAATTTAACCAACAATCTCTAACACATATGTGAAGTACAATGAATAGATTTACTCACATATTGATAGGTACAGGCGTTGCGGAATCATGATGAATTGTGATATCCCAGTTTCAGGGACATGCGAAGAGGTTTAAAATAATTGATTTGGCCACCTATGTCACAAAAATGCAATTATCTTTTCAGTCAAGGGGCTTAAGAGCACTCTAGAGTTAAACGTGCTTGAGCTGGATTAGTTTTAGGATCGGTGACCTTCTGGTAAATGACCGTCGGAACTGTGCGAGTGAGGACAAAACACAAGAAAAGATCATGTGGTGTTTTGTAGGGAAAGTAACAAGTCTTTAAAGCCTCCCGGACGTAGCAAACCAACTGTCGGATATGGATGGGATCATGGGCCTAGTGAGAGGACGTGAGGCCCATTTAGTAAAGTGGGCCCATGGACTGAAGGTGGACATAGGGCCCACTAAGTGGTGTCGGTCAAGGATTTACAAGTGGTATCAAAGCCGAAACCTAACGAGTGTGGAGTCGAGTGAGCTCACACCGTCGGGGGTGACAGTCTTGGTGCACAACGAGGACATTGCGATCTGTTAGTGGGGGTGAATTATTACACCCGGTTTCAGAGATTTGCGAAGAGGTTTAAATTAATTGATTTGGCCACCTATATCACCAAAATGCACTTATCTTTTCGGTCAAGGGTCCTGAGAGAACTCCAGAGTTAAGCGTGCTTGAGCTGGAGTAGTCTCATGATGGGTGACCTTCTGGGAAGTGACTGTCGGAACTGTTCAAGTGAGGACAAAACAAAAGGAAAGATCATGTGGTGATTTGTAGGGATGGTAAAAAGTTTTTAAAACCTCTCAGACGTAGCAAACCGACCGTTGGATATGGATGGGTTTACGGGCCTAGTGTGAGGACGTGAAGCCCATTAAGGAAGGTGGGATTGATGAATAGCGGGTTTCAGGAGTTTTTGGATGTCTGTCACCATTTTCATCGACGATATCCTGGTTTATTCTAAGAGTTCTCAGGAGCATGCAGTACATTTGAGAGCAGTTATGTAGAAGCTGCAGGAGCATAGGTTGTTTGCTAAGTTGAACAAGTGTAGTTTTTGGCAGCGAGAGATGGGATTTTTGGGTCACATTGTGTCTGCAAGAGCAGTTTCTGTAGATCCGGAAAAGATTTACGCCATCATGGATTGGCCTAGACCGTATAATGCCACAAAGATCAAGATTTTTCTTAGGTTGGCAGGTTACTACAGGAGGTTTGTGCAGAGGTTTGCGAACAGAGCATGACCGATGACTAAGTTGACAAGGAAGGATGTTGCTTTTGTTTTGTCACTTGAGTGCGAGGAGGGTTTCGCAAGCCTGAAGGAGATGCTGACTACTACGCCAGTGTTTACATTGCCAGAGCAGGTAGAGCCCTATATGGTTTATATTGATGCATTCAAAGCTGGTTTGGGGCGTGTGCTGATGCATCATGGGAAGGTTATTACCTACACTTCGCGGCAGTTGTGTAAGCATAAGGACAATTATCCTACTCATGATTTCGAGATGGTTGCGGTAGTTTTTGCCTTGAAGATTTGGAGATCTTATCTCTATAGTACAAATGTGCAGGTGTTTAAAGATCATAAGAGCCTAAAGTATATATTCACTCAGTGTGAGCTGAATTTGAGGCAGAGGGGGTTTATGGAGCTGGTGACGGATTATGATCTGGAGATAGCCTACCACCTTGGTAAGGCTAACTTTGTTGCAGATGCTCTGAGTCTCAAGTGGGCGGCTTTTGCTGAGGAGCAGGACATGGAGACTTTTGGTAGGAGAGATTAGTGCATGGAGGTTATGTGCTATTTCTCAGGAGCTGTTGGGGTTTGGAGGCGGCTGATAGAGCAGATCTTCTGAGCAGAGTGTGGTTGGCTCAGGAGAAAGATGTGGGGCTGGTGAATGCCACTAGAGTTGCTGGTTTTGAGCATCAGATCTCTGCCAATGGTACAATACTTGTGCACGGTCGTATTTGTATGCCCAAGGATGAGGAGTTGAGGCACGAGATCCTGAGAAAATTTCATGTGAGCATGATCTCTACTCATCCAGGAGTGACCAAGATGTAGCATGACCTCAAGCGGTACTATCACTAGGTCAGGATGAAGAAGGATGTAGCTAGTTGGGTCGCGAGGTGTGATGTTTGCTAGCTAGTGAATGCTGAGCATCAGGTTTCAGGCGGCTTGCTGAAGAGTCTTCCCATTCCATAGTGGAAGTGGGACATGATCACGATAGATTTCGTGGTATGATTGCCAGTGTCTCAGACCTTTGATGCGATTTGGGTCATGTGAACCGGTTGACTAAGTCGGCAAATTTTCTAGCCATTTTCTAGCCATTAAGTATGTGAAGGAGATAGTCAGGTTGCATGGGGTGTCAACGTATATTCTCTGATCAGGATTCCAAGTTCTCTTCGATGTTTTGGAGGGCATTTCAGGCAGAGATGGGCACTAAGGTGCATATGAGTACAACTTATCATCCCCAGACAAATAGGAAGTCAGAGAGGACGATCTTGATGCTGGAGGATTTTTTGAGGATGTGTGTGTTGGATTGGGGTGGCCATTGGGCGGATCACCTGAGCTTGGTAGAGTTTACTTACAACAACAGCTACCAAGCAAGTATTGGGATGGCTCCTTATGAGGCGTTGTAAGAGAGGCAATGACTTACACCGTTATGATGGACTCAGAAGGGGGAGAGGAGCATGTACGGGGCGAGTTTTGTTCAGGAGACCTCGGAGAAGATTCGGGTTCTGAGCTGAACATGAAGGAAGCTCAGGTTCGGCAAAGGAGTTATACCGATAAGAGGAAGAGAGATCTTGAGTTTCAGATGGGAGATAGAGTGTACCTCAAGATGGCCATGTAGCGGGGTCCGAACAGGTCATTGACTGAGACTAAGTTGAGTCCAAGGTATATGGTTCCGTTTACGGTGATTGAGCAGGTGGGACCGGTGGCATATAGGCTGGAGTTGCATGAGGTTATGCTTACGTTCCACAAGGTCTTCCATGTGTTTATGTTGCAGAAGTGTCTTCGCGAGGATGATCAGTTGTTGGCTAAGATACCCGAGGATCTTCGGCCCAACATGACTTTGGAGGCGAGACCGGTGAGGGTTCTCGAGAGGAGAGTTAAGAAACTTAAGAAGAAGAAGTTTCCTTTGATAATAGTCTTTTGGAACTATGATGGTGTTGAGGAGCAGACTTGGGAGCCAGAAGCGAGGATGAAGGCAAGGTTTAAGAAGTGGTTCGAGAAGCAAGCCGCGACTCGAGCTTGTCTAGCCTGGTCCCAGCTGTAGTCCGTGGCTGGAGCGGGAATGGAGTTTTCCAGCCCATCTCTCTTGTTACTTGGTCGCTTAGGGGTGGTTGGTTGTGTGACTAAGTACCAAGATAAGGTGGTTTTCGGGATACGAGTTTCCACGAAGTTGGGTTAATAGAGGAAAGTTTCCTGAGGTGGAAGTTTCTTAAAGTTGAAAGTTTCCAGAAATGGAAGGTGCTAAAAATAAAAAAATTTATGGGAGTTAGAATTTGTCCATTTTTATTAGTTGTGACTCTTGGTGGGGCTTGTGTCGCCTTTGTGGCGGACTTTTGAGTCATTGTGGTCCATGTGTGGCGGTCTTGAGAGATTGTGTGGCCTTTGTGGAAGGCTGTTTAGCCAATTGTGCGGCCTTTGTGGCGGGCTGTTTAGTGAATTGTATGGCCTTTATGGCGGGCTGTTTAGCCATTGTTGCCTGTTTAGGCGGTCCCTTGGGATATATGGTCTTCGTGACGGTTTTTCGGGACGTGTAGCCTGTTTCAGCGATCCTTCGTGATGTGTGGTCTTCGTGACGGTCCTTCGGGATGAGTGGTCTTTGTGATGGTCCTTTGGGAAGAGTGGTCTTAGTGAAAGTCCTTCGGGACGAGTGATCTTCGGTCATGTTTAGGACATTTATTTGGCCTTTATGGCGGTCTATTTAGACATTCGACCTATGTGGCAGTCTTGTTTAGGACATTTGTTGGCCTTTTTGCGGCCCTTGTGGCGTTTTGATGATCCTTGTGTGTTCATGAGGTATTCCAGTGAGGGGATCTGTGGTTAGTAGGACATTGTGTTGTTTTACGCGAGCCACTAGAAGAAAACCTTATTAGGGATAAGGCTCAGATGTGTTCAGAAATTGTTTTATTCTAAGGACAGTTGGACCGTAATGGCTCTTGGGTGACTTTAGTTAACCTAGTACTGCCATATTCTGAGACATTGTGGCTTGAGGGTATGGTTGGTATATCAACTTCGGATGAAGATCTGGGGTGCGCTGTAGGATGGCAACCCGAGAGACAAATATTTTAGACTTGCTTTTATATTATGGCATGTGGGCTTAGGCTGAAGAGGAGCCAACATAACTCAAGGTCGAGACCTATGAGTAAACTTAAGTCCAAAAGACGAGAGCAGATAATGCCTGGAACGTGAGTCTATCGCCTAGAGGTGACTTTCATAGATCATTAGGAGGAGTAGGGACTGTGGAGACGGTTGCACGAGAGTCTTTGGCTACACATTTAGCGAGTTTGCTCCGCACTGGCTCTACATTGACAATTTTGTCATAGCCAATTTAGCAAATTTTTTCCGCATTGACTCAACATTGGCTCTAAAGTATGACAATGTTGTCATAGCCAATTAGTTGAATTGGTTCCACATTGACTCAACAATGATAATGTTGTCATAGCCAATTATTAAATTGGTTCCACATTGCCTCATAAATGACAATGTTTGTGACACCCCGGTTTGCGTAGAGGTTTAAAATAATTGGTTTGGTCCCCTATGTCACAAAATTGCACTTATCTTTCTCGTCAGGAGTCCCGAGAGAACTCCAAAGTTAACCGTGCTTGAGCTGGAGTAGTTTCAGGATGGTTGACTTTCTGGGAAGTGATTATCTGAACTGTGCGAGTGAGGACAAAACACAGGGAAAGATCATGTGGTGATTTGTAAGGCCGGTAAGAAGTCTTTAAAGCCTCCTGGACGTATCAAATCGACCGTCGGGTATGGTGAACCTATGGGCTGGGAGTGGAAGTGGGGCCCATTAAGCAAGGTGAGCTCATGGGCCGGAAAAGGACATGGAGCCCACTAAGGAAGATGACGGTCGGGGCATTACAAGTTGTATTAGAGCCAAACCTAGACGAGTGTGGAGTCGAGTAGGCTCACACCATAGGGAGTGACGGTCTTGGTGCACAACAAGGACGTTGTGATCTATTTGTGAGGGTGAATTGTAACACCCCGATTTATGGACACGTTTAAAAGGAATTGATTTAGCTAGCTTGTCACAAAAGTGCAATTATCTTTTCGGTCATGTGTCTCGAGAGAACTCTAGAGTTAAGCTTGCTTGAGCTGGAGTAGTTTCAAAATGGGTGACCTTTCAACAACTTATTGTCAGAACTATGCGAGTGAGGACAAAACACAAGGAAAGATCATGTAGTGATTTATAGGGACGGTAACAAGTTTTTAAATCCTCCCAAACGTAGCAAACCGGCCATCAGGTATGAGTGGACCCATGGGCCTGTAGTGAACGTGTAGCCCATTAAACAAAATGGGTCCATGAGCCAGGAATAGACATGGACCCACTAAACAAGATGACGATTGGGGCGTTACAATGTTAAATCACTGCCACATTTTAACATGTCTTTTATTCACTGGACAAATGGTTTCTAGTAATGTGAGTTGTGCACAAAAGGTTTCTAGTAATGTGAGTTGTATATGGAGATGTGACTATCATCTCGTCACGTGATCTCTTGTCAGAGTCGTTCCCCTTACACCAATTTTGATGTCATACTCGTGACATGGTCCATTGCAACCCAATTTTCATCTCATTTTCACGATGTGACTAATTGGCCCTCACGCTCATAACGAATTAAAGTTTTGTTTCAATGGTACAACTCATGTAACATGATACAATTTTCATCACGTGCTAATGAAACTAGTTATATTTCATTATGGAGCAACTAGATGATTATTGTATTGAGTGCACAATCTTTAAGAGAGCGTCTCGTTAGCAGAGTTATGCCTTAATCGCTTCAGTGAAAGATTATTGTTAGCAAGTATCTTTTTGTCAAGTTCATGTATCTGGTACCCAACCATCAGGTGGATACTAGATTTGTTATATTGTCATTGAAACTTCTCTCTAACAAGCAGTTGCAGCAAGTAATTCACTTTTAGGTGATTACTCAATTTTTATAGTGAGCCTATCGTTCACATGTTCCTGAATCAATGGCCTCATTACTATATACAATGAACAAGTTCAGGATCGTGTCCTGTATTGTAAAACTTGTTTATCTTGTGTCGTGATAAGTTCCACATCGCATGGAGTGATTTTTGTCTGATGACATGTTTATAGCTCATGTTCATGACATAAATTCTAAATTTTTGTAGAGAGCATCTTGAAGATTTGTGCATCAAGTGTCTCACTATAAGATCTTTGTTACCATTGTTTCTTTGTCATGCTTTTCCATCTCGTACCCAACTAGCATGTGGATACTAGACCCAAGAAAATTTTAGTGACGAGTATCTCATTAATAGTTTTCTGCATTGAGTGCTTTGTCACAAATATTTGCAAGCGCATTAACTATCATGTTGAAAAATACTTTAATTTCTTGAAATGTAAGCGCTCATAAACTTTTTAAATATGTCGATTCATTAGGGTTTGCTTCCTCATGGGTAAGCATTTTCCTACTTGTTTCATCAAGAGCCCATGGCTAATAGGTTTGCGAAGTATGCTTGCATGATAGTTAATGAGTTACAATATTTTAGTTTCTACTATCTTTAAAGCTAAAAATTATTTATTTAATGAAAGCAAAACAAAAAATGAATAATAATTTCTATTTCTTTTAAAAAAGTCCTGATATCATCAAGCCGTAAAAATTGAGAGTCGTTGACGTCTTTGTCATGTTGACGAATTGCGCTCCTCACTTTCAGTTTCGTTTAAAGTTTGATGAGTGTCCTTAGTTGTCGTATTTTTTAAAGTAGTTTTCTTTAGATTCCTCCTACTTGCGAATTGTTCCACAAAAAGATTCGTCAATGACGCAAACAAATTTATTGAACCATTTGGCAAGTTGATAAACCATTGAAGTGTTGTTCCGTAAGGCTTTAGCCAAATCCTTTACACATGGTAGCTTATTGATATTCCCTTTGAATGGCTGTTGTGAACATCCTTTGGGGTCGGATGTTCCATCATACATCTTCCTGGTTGGGAACATGAATTTCCTTGGCATCTCAGTGAGCGAGATTTCATCAAAAAAGAGTGTCAGCATATAAGTGTATGTTACTCTTCTGGATTGGTTAAGCTACACCAGGTAGTCAGATGATCATCACTTCCATCTCTACAAAACGTTTATTTAAGATTGCTTTCAAGTGAGCGAATTGTCTATGCTCGAGTCCCGAGAAGCTTTTATTGTTCCCCGTCGTGGGTGTCTCGTTAAGATTCTACATTAGATTTACTTTTACGTCGTGAAATCTATAGCTTGCTTCAGTATACACTCTTCTAGTGCCAACGAAGCGTTCTCCTCCTGTAGCTTTGCGTTATCGGTTTCGATCTGTGCAAGTTTCTTCACAACATCATTCAGCTTAAGTCAAGGCTTCAAGCTGAGCCGCAACATTTGCATCGATGGTAGTCATATCACCTCCATTTCCCATCATTTCACATAGCTTACTCTAGTCCCTCTCTAGCACCAATCGTTTGGGCAAAAATAATTGATTCGTTTGGAGTATACTGAAAATGAGAAATAAATAGTTAAATGATATTTTTATTTATCAAAGTATCAATCGCAACGTACAAGAATCAAGCGCAACGAGTCAATTTAGAAGCCCTAGCTACGTTTAGAATTGAGACTGGGTTCTTGTCGTTTCCTAAAGTATCTTGTCTCTTCTCTCGATTATGTATCTTATTACGATGAGGTAGCTACCTTTTCATAGGGAAATCTTGCCAACCCTAATCCTCATGGGACTTGGATTTGAGTTGTAACGCCCCGACCACCACCTCTCAGTGGGCCCCATGTCTAATCCTATTCCATGGGCCCACTTTCTATAATGGGCATCACGTCTTATCACTAGGCCTATGAGCCCATCCATGTCCGACGACCGGTTTGCTACGTCTGGGAGACTTGAAAGACTTGTTACTGTCCCTACAAATCACCACATGATCTTTCCCTTTGTTTTGTCCCCACTCGTACAGTTCCGACAATCACTTCCCGGAACTTCACCCATACGTAAGATCGCCAAAACTCGATCTATAACTCAATCTTCACCAAACTCGACCTTACTTGATTCTGATTTTATATATCTCAACTTTAGTTAATATTATTATAATTTTATCACATTGACTGAATTTTTTTTTCTAGTTTTACATGTTCCTGGTCAATATAAGATTAAGTCAACTTACCATATAATTTTATTCCAAATACAATAATAAGTAATTTTTAAATCTTCAATAATCAATTTTTAATATATTTTTCACATTCGTATCCTTTTTTATATTTAATGTTATAATATAAAATCTTTTTAATTTAGGTTTAATTTTCTTAACATAAATATATAAATATATGCACCAATATAGATTACAAAATCAATTAACACGACGACTAAGAGAAACATATATAGTCAAACTTGGAAAGAAATTTTTTGGTTTTACCAGAAAATTTAATATTTATTAATTAAAATATTCATTATTTTATATTTAAGATATTTATTTAGTTTCAATATTTGCGCACTCCCATCTATATATACATGGTCTCCAGTTTTTTTTACTTCACATTATCATTCAATCTTTTTATTATCATATTTCTTTTCATCGTGCGAAAACAATGATGTTTGTGAAACCAGATCATAAACTTCAATGTCTCACGTGCGGAGAAATCTTTCTAACCCATCGAGAACTTTTCTCACATTATCAGTCATTTCACACCAATGGAATGGACGCTGGTGTTTCTCTTTCAAGGAGACAACATTCTGTATCCATTTTTCATCCCAATTCCAACATCAACCATAATTTTGGTCAACTCCCTACTTTTCAAAGCAATTACCATAATAATTTTTACAATCAATCAACGAGGTTCCAAAACGCGTTTTATCCCGCGGCTGCTGCAACTGAGACACCTAATTTCCAAATTGTGCCCATGACTAATAACAATGATACCAATTTTGTTGTTGGTTATTATGTGCAACCACAATTGGAATCACAATTTCTTCAGTTGCAATCTCAACCCTATCCTCAGCGTCATTGGCACCCGCAAACACAACCTCAGCCGCAACGGCAATTGCAGCCACATATCATGGAGGAAGATAATTCAAGAGAGAAAAATGTGCGCACTTTACCCCTCATGGAGCAGTTGGAGCGAGAGTGGCCAGAGACTATTGTCATAGAAGACGATGAGGATTTTGTGGATCTTGATTTAAAGCTTTAAAAAAAATCCAATACTCTTTTTTTTGTCCTTTTAAATGAATAAAAAGTTAATTAGAACACAATAGGGCATTAAGACGAGGATGTATTGTAGATCTTATCTTTGAATTGGTTTATCAAATATATGAAATGTTTTTCTTTTGAGTAATCATTATATTAATTTCAACATATGGTCTTTTCATGGGTTCAAGATACATTTAAGTTTATAATCAAATAATACCCTAAACTGGTATATGAAAATTTCGGAAAAGTCCCATCATAAAACAAAATATGTGTCTGGAAAGTCTAATAAAAATGTGATATGTGTATCTAGAGAGATCTGTAAGCCTAATAAAAATATGAAATGCTTATCGAATAAAATGTGTAAATAAGTCCATCAAGAATAC
>NC_025702.1:5442880-5473790 GCF_000633955.1 Camelina sativa | reverse complement strand
TTTTTTTTTTTGGTAAACATATAAACATTGCAATTATTGCAAATATAGACTTGACCTCCAAAAATACAATACAACCATCAAAGACAATTAAAAATTTGATATTAAAAAACAAATAAAAATAAAGATTTAAACACATGACTACAAAAACTTATCTACATATACACTACTAATATGGTTTTTGATTAAAACAACCCGGCCTGTTTTTCACATAGTAATTAACTAGTGATCTCATACTCACTATCAACCTAACCACAATCAATTCAACAACTGAAATAGCGAAATATTAAACCAGCAATTATCCAATAACCAATAACCCAAAAATCCAGAACAATCAATTCATAAACCAACAATTTCAATAAGCGATAAACCGACATCCTAACAATATTCTATTGATCCGACTCTAGCGACCTAATAGAAGCCAGACATCAATCAATCGAGCCTTTATAACATTTTCCTCTTCATTGCCTTGATTCCACGATCACTCTTTTCCTTTACCTGCACCTCAACACAAAAGAGTTGCATAAATATTTTCAGAAATACTTAGTGAGACAATCCTCCCATCTATGGAGCTATACACACAAGCATTAAGATCTTGAAGAATCAAACAAAAATCACAAGCAAGTTATAATCAAACCAATCAAACAAAGGAACATGTAATCCATCTGCTGAGTACTGATGTCGACCGACACCCTCCTGGTATCGACTGATACTTAATCGACTTTTTTCAACCAACACAGACCTCCAATATCGACTGATTGTCAACCAACAAAAACCTCCAGTGTCGACTGACACATTCCTAGTGTCGACCGATACTCTCATCGATCACTCGCAAAACATTGCGATTTGTGTCGACCGACACCCTCTTAGAACATCGATTCCAAACATTACGATGCCCTAGCATTGATTCCAGACATCGCCATTGACCGCAACTCGACTTCCAAAGCCACCACTCGCTCAGGAACAACAAAACAGCCGAACAAGGTAGAGGGAATCACGAAAAACACAACAAGCAAGGAATCAATCCACCAAATCATATAAAAACATAGAAAACTCAGAGATCGCATGCTCAGATAAGCCATGATCATGCACTCAGCTCTGAAACATGAAGATCTGATTCAAACACAACAAAACAAGGTACCACATCAAGCTTCATAAGCACTCACCACTCTAGACCACCACTCCCACGGCTAGAACCCTTGTTCAAAAATGCGGCCTTCGTAGCCGCTTATTTGGCGGATAGGGGTTCGGCGGACGAGAGCCGCCGCGATTTGAGTATAATCGGCCAAGAAATCAAGACCATCAATATAACTCACCTTTTATAGGTTTTTAAGTTGGAAATCATATGTTGAGTAGAAAATCTATGATAATTGAGTAAAACCCAAAAGAGAAACAAACAAACAACCTAAATCGTGAAAAAAATAGTGAGGCAGCAAAAAATTACGGTTTTCAGCCGCAGGTTAGAGGTAGAAGAAGAGAGCATTCTCGTAATTTCAAGATTCATTAAATCTAAAAACGAAAAATAACAAAAATAATTGTTTCATGACATGAACATGAGACCTGCAAGTGACTAACTAACTACCCGACCACTAGACTAGGTTATATTTTACAATTTCACTACGCTTATCAAAATATATAGCTAAAAGTACAAAAAGTAAATCTTATTCCTCCCTGATTTAAATCCGATTTTCCGATAAATTGCTAGAACTCACCAAAAATGATACATAAAGCTTGAGAAACCTCCAAGAACTCATAGAGCACTCTCTGAACTTTATCTCTTTTTCAAATCCTTGGAAAACAAAAAGTTGCTAAAACCCTAAGTGGCGTCGAGTTCTACTCCTTATAAATAAAGCCCTGGGTTTACTTCCACCAAAACTAAAAACCGGCGATTTAACACTAAATCGACACCCACCCCGAACCCTCCTTCTGGTTATACATTGTTATACTTACAAACACATAAGATTTTAACAAATAACCTAAAGAACAACAATTGTTCATGCTCGTTATCCTCTTCGTGACCACTGTTATTGCGACATGACGCCCATCACATCCAACGAGGAAATGATTTGGTCATGCGCACGAGATTATATTAAAAAATGGATCATCTGACCATCTTGTTTTGATTAGTAATCTCTTATTATATTTTACTGTTCTTGGTTGAAAATAATAAAGGTATATAACTTTATAATTATTGTTCAAAAATATACATTTAATATGATAAGATATGAAACTTTTTTGTTTTGATATATATTAAACTATTATATAACACAAATATATATATATATATATATATATGTATAGTATATATATTAAAATGTATTTTATTTCATATGACCATCTTGTTTTGATTAGTAATCTCTTATTATATTTTACTGTTTTTGGTTGAAAATAATAAAGGTATATAACTTTATAATTATTGTTCAAAAATATCCCTATATAAGTAAAAGAGAAGTACAAAAGTGCTTCCGGATCGGATCAATTTTGTAAAAATAACCCGAAATTAAGGGAGTTGGATCCGGGTGAAAAATATCTGCTGCGTTTAGAGTGAATTATCGGATGATAATTTAAAACTAAAAATTAAATAAATTTTCCATAAGTGAACCACATTAGTTATGTGAATATTTTGTGTTTCTGTAATTTAGGAAACAATCAATCATTATCAATTAGTATTTAATTCGACAATAACTTTACCAAAATTTGCAAATTGAATCAATATTGATATAGCATATACCATAAATAATAAAATGATAATCTCTAAATCGTTTAATATAATATTCTACCAGAAATTTCCATTAAATATCTAACTAAAATATATAATTAGAATTAAAATATTGATATATAATATATTCCTATGTAAATTTTTTTAAAAATGAGATTATTATTTTATATAAGAATAAATATTTGATATAACAAATAAAAAGGCATATACATATATAGCAAAGTTTAACATTATTTTTTTATATAAGTTTAACATTATTTTAATATATAAAAATGAAAATTATACTATAAATTATTATTATTAAAATATTTATCAATAGATTTGTTAATTCCTAATATTTAAAATTTTTACTATCATTATTTGGATATGAATAGAAACCGAAAAAAATGAAAACAGTAGTAATATTATTAAATTTCCTGTAATATAATCGTATAACAATTACAAGGAAGTTACTATTTTTTATGAAAAAAAAATTTCATATTAATTGTCATAATTAATAACAGATTTATGGTGATTTGTCATATTAACTGCTCCTAATATATGTACATATTTTTAAAAATATATAATTATATTTAAAATAAATTGCTGGACACACTTCTTCTTCTTATAAATATAGAGATGTGTAAATACTTTCATGATGGAAACATATTCTCTTCTTCTCTCCCTCTCTCTTAGTCTCTTATCATACATTACAATATTATACTAATTTAAGTTCTAAAAATCTTGTGATATTCACATTACCTCTTCTTCATTTTTAATATGACAGTTGTTTATCTATATCATATTGTAAATTATCATATGGATTTTTTATAACATAATAGGATTTGCATAATTTCAAACAATTTGAATAGCTATTTTTTTAATAGAGAAAACTGATCTATGTGTGTTTACAATAACAAAATATGCAGTTCCATAAAATCACATGTTATCCATGCGGGTATGTATACAATTTCATCAATATTATTTATGATTTCAGGTACATTAATTATAATCATATATTTTATAATATAATATTATTCATTTAAAATATCATGATATTTTAAAGAATACCCAGATTGGTTTGCAAAACTCACATTCATATTATAGAGCGGATTTGTCCAAAAAAAAAAAGCGAGTTAGTAATAATATTTTTACAGATGTAATTTTTACAAATTAATCCGTCAAAACATATATTATATATTGTATTTTTAATAAATAACATATTTTACAATATTTTAAATTTATTGCTACTTTTAGTACAAATTATGTTATATATAAATAAATATTCCTCCGCGCTGTAGCACAGATCCGCTTCTAGTACATTTAATAAAATATGAAACTTTTTTGTTTTGATATATATTAAACTATTATATAACATATATATATATATGTATATGTATACTATATATATTGAAATTCAATGAATTGTTGACACGCGGTCGGACCAGTGACCCCGAAGATCTTCCAGTTTGCTGTCAGGGTCGGGTTTAAAAACATTAGCTAAGAGATTAAAGAGTTAAAACCATATACTTTATCACATATAATTTGTAATCAAATGATGTTCGATTTATTCCTTAAATTAGGAAACCGAAAATTTTGCCAAATAAAAGCAAAGTATCCAGAACATGTCACAGTTTCCTCCACTCACTCACCACCGTAAAGCCTCTCACTTCCTCTTCCCATTCCCTATGGTGAGTAGCTCAAAGCTCTGGAGCGTGATATCACGAGCAGTCCTCGACGGCGCAGCTCGGGCAAAAGAAGAAGACGATGGTCTAGAGGTCGGGTCAGGAACAAGCTGAGTCCTTTGAGCTGTTGAGGAACGGCCATTGTTTGGAATGACTCTGCTCGAACGGTTCTCTGTGAAATCAGCTGAAGAAGTGGCTCGAACGCTCGAGACAACAGCTTTTCTTGAAGAACTTGCGTGTCTTGTTGAAGAGATTGGTCTTTCGACGACTCTCTCATAGTTTTGCTGGTTTTTAGTTAAGAACGAGTTTAAAGAGAGGAATTCAAATTTTCAATAGCTAATATAGAAGAAGATTTTGATGTTTTAAGATGACTCACCGGTGTTGTATCCTTTGATGATGCTAATACATTCTCTGAGGTTCTTGGTCTAGATCGATCAGTTTGAACCGCGCCACTTCCTGAGCCATTTCTTCTAGCATATGCCTCTAAGGCACCCGAAAATCTATCGCGACTGTCGTTCCCAGCTCCAGCTGTATATAGAGAGACACAAATACAACGATTCAACCTTATACATGGGTTTACTATGTCCAGTTTTGTTCAAACAGCAAAGTACGAGTAGGGAACGTGATCCGTTTCTGACAAAGTCAGTTAAAATCAACCGACGAACAGCTCTAAATGCCAACTTACGATATTCATATAAAATGACGAACATTTCTTCAGAAGATGAAAAAAAGAAAAAAAAAAAACAGAACCTAAATCTTCTCCTAGGTGGCCACAAAGCATAGCAAGTAACCAAAAAGGGAAACTGTTTGATCGAGTGAAATAGCAGAAACAACCACGAAAAGATACACACAAATTTAGGCAAGTGTTTACTAAAGATACGGGTTATACAGTTTAAGGCTTACCTGAAGGTCTATCTGGTCTTTCGACAGTTGGTACTGGAGGATTCAAAGCTGGTCTCAGACTTGACTGTTGGAACACAGAGACAAACGTGAGAATTTGATAATACTTTTCCAAAAGAACTCTTTACAACAAAATTCCGAAGGAAAAGAAAAAACAGATGTTACTTACTCTTGGTTTGGAGCTGGAGCTGGAGCCGGAACTGAACTGTGGATACTTCAAGATTGTCCAATCAAATACATAATCAAACTGATAACCTGTAAATATTCAACATTAATAACAATTTTGAGGGTTTTTTACGTGAAATTATTCGAGCATAAACTACAGCAAAATAAAGAAAATGGACTTTTCCCAACCTTCTCGAATGAAGAGATCCCTGAATAGCCTCTTTAGGTATGGATAATCAGGTTTGTCTTCAAACCGCAATGATCGTACATAGAGGAAGTATGATGTGAACTCAGGTGGAAAGGATTTACAGAGAACCTGTCAATGGACATTTCATTTTTAAATTGTATTTTGCTAGCTCCAAGACAGGTTTCCTGATATAGTTGAAAAATGGATTAAGAATTGGTACCTCTACAGGTGTAAGCCTTTTCTTTTCACTGATCTTGTCATACTTCTGCTTTTTGGTACCCGCACGAAGGCCTTGCCAAGGAAGACTAGCAAGAGAGACTGAGGGTAAGGGACAAATGGAAAAAAAATGGAAGTATATTCCAAAATAATGGGTGAAGTAAAAGCATGTATCTATCTATACCTTCCTCGAAGAAAATACATAAGCACGTAACCAAGAGATTCCAGATCGTCCCTCCTACTTTGCTCTGTGTAAGAGATCTCAATTTAGAATTTGGAATTTAATGGAAGTATAAAATGTCAAGTGTACACATACATGATAGGAAAAGGAAAGAAGAAAAAGCTTCTATGAATGAAAATAAATAGTAAGCAGTACTCACCAATTCCAAGATGAGTGTTAACACTTGCATATCTAGCTGTTCCAGTAAGATTCTTGTTTTCCCTAAGGAGTAACTCTTGATTAGAAATATGAGAGGCGTAAAGGGAACATAGTTCCAATATTTCTTTAACACTTACAGAAATTTAACTTGTGCACAACTCTTTCAACAAGGAAAAAAAAAAATATGTACCTGTAGGGAATGTGCCTATGAGTTTGAAGATCTCTGTACTTTTTCGCAAGTCCGTAGTCAATGATGTAGACCTACACAAGAACAAATAGAAAATACCAGAGAACCAATGCAAACATATGTCACTTGATGTAGTAGCAAAAGAGTATGTCATACCATAAAAATGTTGCATACCATAACAACTCACCTGGTTTGCTTTGCGTCCAAGACCCATCAAAAAGTTATCTGGCTTAATGTCACGATGAAGAAATCCCCGGACATGCATATACTCAACTCTATTTATCTGAAGTAAACAGAAACAAGCATAAACAAGTAAAGCAATGTAATAACTCAAAAGTATCAGAATTCTAAGAAGAGAATTCTCATACCATCTGATCTGCGAGCATTAGAACTGTCTTTAGATTGAACCTCCGACTGCAATAATTAAATAAATCCTCCATGCTCGGACCCAAAAGGTCAATCACCATGCAGTTGAATTCACCCTCAACCCCATACCATTTTAGGTGCGGAATCCCAGCTTCAAGGAAAAAAGTGTAAAGATTAACAAAAGAAGGATAACCAAAGGTATTAAAACCGAAGAAATGCGAAACTTACTTCCTCCTTGAAGAAGCATATAGAGCTTTGACTCATAATGAAGTTGAGGATGCCTAGCCCGTGCAGGCTCCTGCAAAAAAATTGATAAATAATGAGTTTATACACTGTGTCAAATATAACCAGAGTTTTCGAATCACAATGTTGTGAACTTACAAGCTTCACAGCCACTTCTTCACCAGTTTGCACATTCACCCCTGATAACAAAACAAGTCACTAAATCAAAACTTGGAAAGACCAAAAGGAAAACAACTAAACAAGAAAGAAACATCAATCAAAAAAATTACCTAGAAAAAGTTCACCAAATGATCCACTTCCAAGTTTACGTCCAAGCTTATACTTGCCACCAACAACACGATCCATCGTTCTCCAACAAGTCTCCTTCTTTCTTCGATCTCTTAAACACTAACCCCAAGAAAAGAAAAAAAACCAAAGTTGACCCCAGATCTCAATTCATGTTCCCTAGCTCCTCTATAAGCCTGATCGAATTCAAAGATCCCCAATTCAATTCCACTAAGAAACCCTTCAATTATCCCTCAATCAAATCACCAAAATCAACATCAAATCGCTGAATCGATTTCAACCTTAAAGTTTCTACCTTTACCAAAACTAAAAATTACCCATTGACCAACATCGTCATCTGACAACTTCTCTGACAAAAGCTTCAGATTAGGTCACAGAATATACAAAAAAAAATGAAACCGAAGACACTTATAAAAAAAAAAAAAAGGCGAAAAGAACGAAGAGACCGACGAAATCAAAGTCAGACCAAACAACCAAAAAAAAAAAAAGATTAGGTCTTTGGATTCGATTATCGTCTGATCTATATAGACTACTACGAGACAGCTTGATTCAGTAACTTTTCCTAGGGAAGGGAAAGATAACGAATTAGAGACGAAACCAAACGTTAAAAGAAAACTGAGAAAGAAATCAGACGAGAACGGATTTTTTATTTTTTATTTTCCTTATCCCTAATTTTTACAACTTTTTTTGTTTTTTGTTTTCTTCTCTCCAAATTTGCTTTAATTAGAATTTAATTAAATTCAATAAACAAGTAACGTCACCATATAAAAAGCCATATGGTAATAGCATAAAATTAGTTGGGCTTTTAATATTCTGTTCTGTAGCATCTTTATAAGAAAAAAAAAGTTGCTCTGTACCATTTATATTTGATTAATTCGTTTTTTCTGTTTATTCTGGATTTCTCAATTTTTTTAATTTTTCTGAAATTATATTATATTTATTTTTAGTTTTAGACCTTTTCTTCACAGTGTCAAACATATAATGACATGCATTTTCTACAAAGACAGCTAGAAGAACATTGGTTTTAAAATATTCAGACACCACAGCACTTGAATGTATATTTAAAACAAGAAAAAGTAAACAATGAACATCGTCATCAATTAGAGCCTTTAACCAAATTAGTAGTCGGTAAAGAGTAATCAACTCGCTTAAATAAACTGTACATGGGCTTAACTAATTGGGCTTTCTGTAAGAAGGTTTGGCCCATTAAAAAGTCCAAAAATGGATACTTTCATTTCTAGCATATTCGATTAAATCTGATGACGTGGGGATCACAGCATGGATCTGACCTTCTTTTTTCACCACCCGATAAATAAACCACACAAGCAAATCAAACCAAAGCTTCATACCTTCTTCACGCTCTCTCACTCATCATCAAATCACAATCTTTTCTACTTAATTTTCCGATCTCGATACGATGGCGAAGGAACCAGTTCGTGTTCTTGTTACCGGAGCTGCAGGTAATTTCATATCTCTCTCTGGCATCGGATCTCTGTTTATTGATTCGTATATCGTCAGATCTTTTACGTAGTTGGAAGTTTTGCTAAATTTGAAAATTTTACTCGAGTCCGGTAGCGAGATCTGAGCTGAGAAGATTTATTGGATCTTGTTAGTTTCGCTTTTGAAAAGTATAGTTCTGAGTGAATCCTGCTGCATGTGATGTGAGATCTAATTTATGGATTTATTTGATTTTTTTCTGATTTTGGAACCTGTGTTTAGCGATTGATTGGTAAATTTGTGCGTAGATCATCTTTAAAATGTGTTTGGATTGTTGTATGGTCATTTTGGGGTTGTTTTCTCATGATTTTGCAAGCTTAGTTTAACGATATGTGTAGATTTTGTTTAAGTGTGTCATTGTACGGTTGTGCAGGACAAATCGGATATGCTCTTGTACCTATGATTGCAAGGGGGATAATGCTTGGTGCTGACCAGCCTGTGATCCTCCACATGCTTGATATCCCTCCAGCAGCAGAAGCTTTGAACGGTGTGAAGATGGAGTTGATCGATGCTGCTTTCCCACTTTTGAAAGGTAATTTGAGTTACCGAACAAAGTTGTATGAACATATTGTACTGTGGAGACAAGAATGTGATGTTGGCGTTTTTTTTTTGGTGGCAGGTGTGGTGGCTACAACTGATGCTGTTGAGGGTTGTACTGGTGTCAATGTTGCTGTCATGGTTGGTGGATTCCCAAGGAAGGAAGGAATGGAGAGGAAGGATGTCATGTCCAAGAACGTTTCCATTTACAAGTCTCAAGCTGCTGCCTTGGAGAAGCATGCTGCACCAAACTGCAAGGTTATAAGTCGTCTATGAATCATTTATTTTTTAGCCATTTTGCGGAAATGTAACAAGATGATCTTTCATATTCTCCCTAAGAATCTAGTCTAAGACAACTCTCTGCATTTCGTAGGTTCTGGTCGTTGCAAACCCTGCAAACACCAATGCCTTGATCTTGAAAGAATTTGCACCTTCGATCCCAGAGAAGAACATCACTTGCTTGACCAGGCTTGACCACAACAGGGCATTGGGACAGGTCTCTGAGAGGTTAAGCGTGCCAGTGTCTGATGTCAAGAACGTGATTATTTGGGGAAACCACTCATCAACCCAATACCCAGATGTCAACCATGCTACCGTCAAGACTTCTTCTGGAGAGAAGCCAGTGCGTGAGCTAGTCAAGAACGACGAGTGGTACAAATATTTAAAAACCTCATAATATCTCCATCTAGTTTCTTTCTATGCAATGCTCACATATGTTAGATGTTAATGCTGTAGGTTGAATGGAGAGTTCATCAGCACCGTTCAACAACGTGGAGCTGCCATTATCAAGGCCAGGAAGCTGTCTAGTGCGCTCTCTGCAGCTAGCTCTGCTTGTGATCATATTCGTGATTGGGTAGTTGGAACTCCCGAGGTCTGTCATTCCTACTATTCAATTTTCGAATCAGTTGATTGTTTTGTGTATTAAATAAAACGAAAATGTTCTCTGATTTGATTTCTCAGGGCACATTTGTTTCAATGGGGNCTGCACCAAACTGCAAGGTTATAAGTCGTCTATGAATCATTTATTTTTTAGCCATTTTGCGGAAATGTAACAAGATGATCTTTCATATTCTCCCTAAGAATCTAGTCTAAGACAACTCTCTGCATTTCGTAGGTTCTGGTCGTTGCAAACCCTGCAAACACCAATGCCTTGATCTTGAAAGAATTTGCACCTTCGATCCCAGAGAAGAACATCACTTGCTTGACCAGGCTTGACCACAACAGGGCATTGGGACAGGTCTCTGAGAGGTTAAGCGTGCCAGTGTCTGATGTCAAGAACGTGATTATTTGGGGAAACCACTCATCAACCCAATACCCAGATGTCAACCATGCTACCGTCAAGACTTCTTCTGGAGAGAAGCCAGTGCGTGAGCTAGTCAAGAACGACGAGTGGTACAAATATTTAAAAACCTCATAATATCTCCATCTAGTTTCTTTCTATGCAATGCTCACATATGTTAGATGTTAATGCTGTAGGTTGAATGGAGAGTTCATCAGCACCGTTCAACAACGTGGAGCTGCCATTATCAAGGCCAGGAAGCTGTCTAGTGCGCTCTCTGCAGCTAGCTCTGCTTGTGATCATATTCGTGATTGGGTAGTTGGAACTCCCGAGGTCTGTTATTCCTGCTATTCAATTTTAGAATCTGTTGATTTGTTTTGTGTAGTAAATAAAACTAAAATGTTCTCTGATTTGATATCTCAGGGCACATTTGTTTCAATGGGCGTATATTCAGATGGATCATACAACGTTCCGTCTGGACTTATCTACTCTTTCCCCGTAACCTGCCGTAATGGAGAGTGGACCATTGTTCAAGGTAAATATATTTTCTCGAAACCATATAGTTACCATAAGTAAAACACAATGCTTTAGAGGACCTGTGTACTGAACCGTAAACTCGATTGTCCACCTAGAATCCTAAGAGTGCAAAGCTGGTCCTCGTTGCAATATAGCGAGCTAGAGATGCTGGTTTATAGATTGTTCTGATGTGTGTGTGTGCTGTTGTTGATCACAGGTTTACCAATTGATGAAGTATCAAGGAAGAAGATGGATTTGACAGCAGAGGAGTTGAAGGAGGAGAAGGACCTCGCTTACTCTTGCCTCTCGTAAACCGGTTTTTTCTCAGCTGGTTTAATCAAATGAGAGCTCTGTCTCGAATAAAGAACTTTTGTTATAAAAAGAGCTTTTAATGACCTCTCTTAAGGTTTTAGTCCTCTTAATTTCCGATGTGTCAGCGCTGATTTGCTGACCATATAATAAACAAACAAGCATTTCGATCTATCGGTTTCAGATTTGGATTCTCTTACGTTACGAGAAAAAAAAAACTCGATTTTTAAATTGTTGAGTTTTGCAGATATGGGTTAAATCGTTGATTGATCTCTGTCCATATGAAGAAGTTTTAACCCATATCATCACAACTTCTTCATATTTTGAGTCTTTACAGAAGACCAACTTCTTCTATAATGTGTATAAAATATACAAAGCATTTAATTCCAATTTTAATTACTGAAATTCAAAATTTTTTTTTTACAAAGGTCGTGTTCGTTTCACCAGTTAGCATGTTCAAATGATCCATTCAAAAGTTTTATCCAAATGATTCATTTGAATGTCAAATGACTCAACAACAAAAAAAATGGTTCATTTGGATGATGCATTTGAATGGAAATGTGTTTGTTTGGTTATTTTACATTCCCATCTAAATGGATTTGATTAGAATAATGACTAAACTACCCATGTTTTGATCTAACAATTTTTACTTTTAATCTTAACTATATTAATTTTAAATATTGATTTAAAATATATATACATAAATTTTCATTCAAAACCAAACAAAAACTCTAGAAATCCCAATATAAATTATTTATAACAATTTTTTATAGGATATAAAACATGTTATGCCAATGTAAATTATTTGTAAATTATTTATAACAATTTTTTATATAAGTTTTTACAATAAAGACTTGTGAAGTGAAGGAGAAGCTGAACTGCTCAAGAACAAGAGCAAGAGACTTAGGATTGAAACAGAGGAATCACTTTTGGCTTAGAATGGGAAAGAATCTGTATAATCATTCAACTCCCAAATGTTTCCTGCAAAACCAATGAACATCAATCAAGTTTGTAAATCCTTAAGCTAAGTGACAATCCCAAATCCTACTATGGTAACATCAAACAAACACACAGCTTTACCATCAAACAAACCACAACAACGAAGTCTATGCTTTAATAACCACAACTTCAAGCATCAAACGTAACCACAAAGCTATACTAACCGAAGTCTCTGCTTAGGATCAGAAAACACAGAGCTCAGAAAAAGCTGTAACATTCACATGATGGTATGTATGGAACATGTCCATCATTTTCATCACCATGATGTTCATATGGTTCCACCACTTCCCAATGTAAAAAATCAATATCATCCTCTTGTGAATCTTTGATAAAATTATGGAGAGCCATTGTTGCTGTCCCAATCCTAATCCATTTATTCAGCTCATACTTAGGGTGCTTCCTGTCAATAATTCTCCATTTGGCCTTCCAAACACCAAAGGTTCTCTCAATTATCGATCTGAGACCAGAATGTTTACGGTTAAACAGCTCCCTACTGTTGGTCGGTGGTCCTCCTCTGCTGAACTGGTCTAGGTGATATCTAACTCTGCGATGAGGGCCTAGGTAACCACTTCTAGTTGGATACCATGAGTCCACTAAATAGTATTTTCCAGGCGGAGGATGAGGGAAAGAAGCTTCTTGTGTAGCACAATATGTTAGCACTTTGTGTCATGTGCTCTCCCGGGAACTCCAACATAAGCGTAAGTAAATCTCATACTGAAATTGCACATTGCAAGCAAATTCATTGTTGCTTCTGCATATTGCAAGATCTATGTCCTACACACACAAAAAAAACAAATAAACATCGGTCATTGAAGAAACAAACAAATAAGCAACCAACACCCTCTTTGTTTAGTGTTTGTAAACATAACCATTTAACCCAAATTTCATCATATGTGACAACTATATTGCAGATGAGAAACCCATAGAGAATATACAAAGAAGAACTAAACCCTCATTCTTAACAAAGAAGAACTAGCGAGAGAGAGATAGAAGACTTCTAATTATTCAAATCCACCACAACTGAAATCAAAGCAAGCGATGCAGAACAAAATTGTCATAGAGGGATATAAATAAACACAAACCCATGTCTAAAAACATTCACAAGATCAAGCCAAATTCAAAACATTCACAAGATCAAGCCAAGTTCATTGAGACATTTCATCAAACAATTGGTTTGCATCAAAAACTACAAGCTCTAGACTCATCAAACATATGGTTTGCATCAACAAATACAAGCTCTGGACCTAAAACACTTCTAATCATTCAAACATGAACTCATTTCAAACTCTAAAGCAGTATCACCTATAAATCATAATTCTCAAATCAAAGAGAGAACAGAACAAATTTGGACAAACCCACCAACTGAAATCGAAGGTAGCAGATGCAGAATCAAAAATTAAGTATAGCAAACAACAAATGTTACACAGAGTTCGATCAAACACCAAAATCTGAGATGATCAGAGCTGTTATTGAGAACTTACCAACACGATGAAGCGATGATGAACGAGAGAGACAATGAAACGATGAAGAGATTCTGAGATTTTGAGAGAACAAAGCTTTGTTGAAGCTTCGTTGAAGCTCAGCTCTTGAGAGCTTCGCCGAAGGAGAAGAGCTTCGTCGAAGGAGAGAGGAGAAGAAGAAGAAATAAGTAAATAAGATATTTTTGGGTTTGATGTAATTCTTTGGTTTTCTTCAGGGTATTTTTGACATTTTCAAATTTTGGCTGAATCATCTCCATCTAACTGCACCAATGAGACTCAACTAGTTTTTTAACTTTTTTTGGATGAGTTTTTAAAAAATCATTCAATTGATTCATCTAACTGATCTGTTAATTTGACATAAACAAACATCATTTTTCATCTTCACTTAGATGATCCATCCCAATAAAGAAACGAACAGCACCAAAGAAGCGAAGATGAATTTACAAAATACTAAGAAGACAGTCGGAGGTTATGAAAATGCCGGTGACAAAGGATGACGACAGCATTGAATATTAGTGATAAAGGCTGACGATGACGGCGACAATAGCAATGTTTGTGAGTTGTGAGAAATCGACACACGAAACTCAGCGAAAAAAAATTGTATATGTAATTCTATATATCCTAAGGGCATAATTATCATTATCCAGCTGAATGGAGTCTTGGCGCTCCACAATCAGACCAAATTTTTGCAATAAGGTTCAGCCCAATTTTTCAAGCGGTTAATCATAAGCTAAAACTAAGTGAATTACATCACCTCCTAAGTGTGTTGCCATTCACTGGTGACACTCCAATTAGTTAAGCTTAGTATTGCTTATGTTAAGAGCCACCTCGTGGTGGTTAGGAATATTGAAGACTAAAGCTTGTGGTGGTTAGAATTTTGGTGGTATTTGAATGAGCTATATATATTGAGATATATGATTCAATACAATAGCGAGCCTCGAACTGTGCCGGAAATAATAGAATTGTACGTGTGGAATGGGAAAAATGGTCATTTCCGACATGTACAATATCAAAAAGTGTCAATTTCTACGGGTACACACTACCAGTGCCAATTTATACCTGTATTCCAATAAAATTCAAATTCCATATCCAATCATAAAAAATAGTGCCCATTTCAAAGTCAACACCATCAAACGCTGACTCAGATGACAAATGTCTCATGAGGTGCATCATATATCAAAACTACGTTATTTTGGTGTTGTAATTTCGTTTTGTTTAAAACATGTAACCCACAAATCGAACCCTGGTCCATCAAGGTATTTAAACAAACCTTTTACCATTTGATCCCACAGACTTAATGAAGGGAAACTTTCGAGATTATAACTATGTATCTTACTAGAGAAATTCATTGTTCTCACTGTTCTTCCATCCCTGTCGCTTCTTCCTGTGGTTTGTTTTGTTTCTGGTGATCAACCTCTGCGAATCATCGATTTAAAGAGATTGTTTTACTTAACAAAATCTGTAAAATAACATGAAAGACCACCATATACAGATTTGGGAGAGTAGGAGTCAACGAAGGCGGATCTGGATGGAGAAGAAACTATGACGGAGCACTTCTAAGAGCAGCCATAGACAGTACCAAGGAAATAAGGAAGAGGAGGGAGAAGGAGGAAGATTCTCGCCCGGTGAGCATCTTTATAAACATAAAAATTACATAATATTTTGAATAAGGCTGTTGGATCATTTGGTGAAAGCTTTGTTTTAAAGCCTTGCTAGGCCAGGGTTTGAGTCTAGTATCTTACATTTTTATTTTGAAACGAAATTAAAGTGTCAAATCGACGTCGTTTTCATATATTATCCCACCTCATCAAACATGTGTCATCTGAGTCAGATTTGACTAATATTTGGTATGTTGACTTTGAATTGGCACTATTTTTTATGATTAGGTATGAAATTTGTATTTTATTTGAGTACATGTATAAATTAGCACTGATAGTTTGTACAGGTAGAAATTGGCTTTTTTCCAAGAGCAGAGATGTTACAAAAAAGAACGACGTCCTATTTCCCCCTCGGAACTATCATATTGTACCAGATCCACATCGAACTTTGACCTCGTTTTATATCTCCCACAAACTTAAGTGATCCACCTATTTTTCCCCGAATTGATGATTCTATTGCTATTTCCTCAAAATTTTGGATTAACCGGTTTATTAACCAAATACTCCCTCCGTTTCATAATATAGGATGTTTTAGAGGTTTTTCTTTGTTTCATAATATAAGATGTTTTCAATTTTTTAAGTAACTTTTAGATTATTTTTCTATTTTTTTATTATTTATTTATGCAGTCTTGTTTATGATTGGTTGAACTTTTTTAATGTGGTTATTTCTTAATCTGTGTGCTTTCACTCAAAACTTCTTATATTTTGAAACGGAGGGAGTATAATAAAATCGATGCAAATCCGGTATGAAACCAATTTTTTAAACCAGACACACATTAATACTTGAAACGACCGTAAACAATCTGATCCAAGATCTTCTTCTTCTTCACCTGGTTCTTCAAGCTAAAAAAAATATCCACAACAAAAGAATTCTTAGATGACTCATCAACGGACTCAAATCAAAGCCTCATATCCCCAAACAAACATCACTAAAAATCATATGCATAAAAATATATCTAAGAACAGATGATTCCAAAGAGCAACGAATCAAGCTTCATGCTTCACACAACACTCAAAATCAGATGTTAGCTCATAAAACAACAAGGTCAAGCTAATTTCTAAAGAGGTGAGAACTCAATAGTTTCGATTTCACATCAAATAGATCATAATCTGAAACAGTACCGAGCTGATTGAAACATGTGAGAGATAATCAAATACAATGAACAAAGCTGATTGATTCGAAACCTAATTCACACCAAATTAAAACTAAAAACCAAATCCCCAAATACTGTTAACTTCAGCAGCGGTGGCAGTGGAGGAGACGACGGTCGGCGTTCTTTGATCGATGTACTTCGACGCCGGCGTTCTCCGATCTGGTTCTATCCAAAGTGGAACGTCGTGTAAAAAAAGAGAATTACAGTAAATCACAAAACCTAATATTGAAATCATGTCTTGATGCGGTTCAAGCTCAACAAATCACAAAAACTAATATTAAAATCGATTACAGTCACTACCTTTGAACCATGAGAGGTCCAAGAACCGAGAGCAGCAATGGTCCTGCGTATGGTGACATTGATGCCTGCTTCAACCAATAACCTTCAGCAACTGAAAATTTTCACACACCAAACGAAGAAATTTGAGCTGAATTTGAAATCTTAGAGAGATGATGATGGGAGAGAGAGAGACAAAGTCAATACGGACGGGAAGAAAGATTGAGATTTCACTCACTTGGGATTTAGTTCTAAAGATTTAAACTTTTGTTTTGGTGAGGATCGGATATCTCAATTGTTTTTTTTGTTCAAGCTTTTTCTGTTTTTTTTTTTAAAAATTTTTGGTTAAATTTTTTGTTTTCTTCACCTAGTTTAATGAGTTTAATTTTAAAATCGGGTTCAAGTAAGGTGTAATCCGGTTAGTAGGATTTGTTGTTGGTTAAGTAAATATTAAACCAACAATAAACCGTACAAACCATATTTACATTGAATTAGATGATAAGTTTTAATCCGAGGGAGAAATAGCAATGATACTATCAATTCGGGGAGAAATAGATAGATCAGTTAAGTTTGTGGGAGATATAGAACGAGGTTAAAGTTCGATGTGAATCTGATACAATATGATAGTTCCGAGGGGGAAATAGGACGTCGTTCCTACAAAAAAATTCCCAAGCATGTACAGGTTCTTTGTGCACAATGCTTGACAAGTTGAGCTTTTCAAGATTTGTTTACTAGTAGATTTTGTTCACTTATTTAGTGATGGTTTTTGAGTTTTATTAATTAACATTGAGGAAGTGAATTTTCCATAGCTTGGTCTATTTGATTTACGAGGAAGTTATCTATGTGAACAAAAATAATAAGAAATGTTTTGAGAAATATGCTCCTCAGTCTCATATAGAATGTGTAAAAAGTTCATTTTCACTTCATAGATGTTTTATAAATTTTAATGGTTTAATATTTTTGACTCTTTAAATTTGGTAGTCTTTTTCATAATTGGTTGTGTTTTATTTTAAACTAATTATTAAATGATATTTAGTTTTTAAAATAATTTCTTAAAACTCAGATCTCAAGTGATGTTGTGGGGAAGTTTATCCAAAAAATAAATTATTAAGAATTTTAGAAAATATTTCAAACTAAAATGGATCTATATTATGAAATAGTTCAAAATTTTAGAACATACAAGCCCTAATTTCAATATGTTAATAAAAAATTGTTTAAGAGTAGTAAAACTGAAACAACCCGACCCGTTTTTTATTATTATTTTAATAATAAATACAATATAATTAAGCATTTCATACTACTTAATTAAACCACCCAAACCACAATTCCTCATTAAACCAATAACAACCAATATACACAGCAGAAACGTACCAAGAAAACAAAACTAACATATCATCAATACAATAACATTCCTAACCATTATATCCCACAATCCAACATAACTCTAACCAAGTTTCGAACATAACTAATATAACCAACAACACACAAACTACACCCTAGATCATCTTCCCCCTCATCGCCATGATTCCACGTCACATACCTACACACCTGAAATGACCTGACCCGTTTTTTTTAATTAATATATAATAAATAATAATAATAAATACACTAAAATTAGTGGTCTCATACCCACTAGCCACCTAACCTCAAACACAACCAACAGCGGAAATAACAGATACCAATATCCAATAAATAATAACCAATAACCAACATTAATTTCAAATCATAAACTAATGATCCAAACAGCATAAACCAGAGAACCAGCAATCCTAAACAACATTCTAGGACTCACTCTAGAAACCTAACAGAAGTCAGACAACCAAGCGAACCACTAGAACATCCTCCTCTTCATTGCCTTGATTCCACGATCACAATTTGCCTTTACCTGCACCACAAACACAAATTGCAATCATGAGTATTTTATAAACACTCAGTAAGGCAATCCTCCCATCTACTGGGCTATACACATAAGCAATAGAGACACTCTAACCATCAAACAACAGTCAACAAACAAACCAGGCTCTGCATCGACCGACACAACGCTTGCATCGACCGACACCATCAGGGACCAGCATCGACCGACACAAGGTATGCATCGATCGACACAAGGTTCACTTGCATCGACCGATGCTTCCACTTGCATCGATCGATGCATGCTCGACATCACGCGGAAACCCTAATCGCATCGACCGACACCTCCACATGGCATCGACCGATGCTCCTAGGTCAATATGCGCCGTCCTCGCACTAGCATCAACCGATACACATGCCGAGCATCGTTTTTCCCCAAAGCTTCTCGTCGGATCTTCGTTCCTGCAACCACAAGAATCGATCCCAAGCCACAAGAAAGCTTCCTAACACCTCAAACAACATTCTAACAAGCCTAACAACACAGAAACAAACAGATCAGGGTAATCTCCAGCTTAGATAAGCCATGGTCATGCACTTACCTTTGCCAAGAAGATTCTGAAGCCTCCTACAACGCCCTAAGCCTCAGATCTCACCAGAAAAAGCCACCAATCCACAAAAATCTCCATGAACACCAAGAACACTCTTCTCTCTTCTCTTTTCTCTCAAAAACGGCCAAATTTGTCTAATGAGACAAAATAAACGACTTAAGGGTTTTTCCCCTTTTCTCTTTGCCCAAAACGCAGCGTTTAACTTAAGTCAAACCGCAGGAAATTGACCTACATCAACCGATGCTCCTCCAACATCGATCGATGCACATCCCAAACCGGGATTCCGGTTCGTGGATGTTACAATTCTCCCCACCAATTTAGATTCGTCCTCGAATCTCGAACAACACTCAGTCAGGGACCCCCGTGCTACCGTCTCCACAGCCCACACTCCTCCGACCGATATACGAAAAGTCACCTCTAGGCGATAGACTCACGCTCCAGGCATCATTTGCTCTCGACTTTTGGACTCTCCTTTTTACTCACAGGCCTAAACCTTGAGTTTTTTGTTGGATCCTCATCAGATCAAAGCCTGCATGCCATAATATTGGCTCTTCATCGGGCCTAAGCCCGCATGCCATAATATATATAAGGGAGTCCAATACTCGTCTCTCGGGTTGCCACCCTACAGCGCGCCCCCGGATCGTCACCCGAAGTCCATATACCAGCCATACTCCCAAGCCACAAAGTCTTAAAATATGACGGTACTAGGAGAACCTAAGTTCCCCAAGAGTCGCGAGCAAACAATTCTGAACACGTCTGAGTCCTATCCCTATCTAGGTTTCCTTTATGTGGCTCCCGTAAGATAAAACGATGTCCTACCAGCCACATATCCCCTCACTGGAATACCTCATGACCACACAAGGATCATCTCACTGCCCAACGGGCCGCCACAAAGGCCAAACAAATGTCCTAAACAGGACCGCCACCAAGGCCAAACAAATGTCCTAAACAGGACCGCCACCAAAGCCAAACAAATGTCCTAAACAGGACCGCCACAAAGGCCAAACAATTGTCCTAAAAAGGACAGCCACCAAGGCCACTCGTCCCGAAGGACCATCACAAAGACCATCTGTCCCAAAGGACCGCCTAAACAGACACTCTGGCTAAAAAGCCCACCGCAAAGGCCACACAATTTGCTAAACAGCCTGCCACAAAGGCCAAACAATCGGCTAAACAGCCCGCGACAAAGGCCACACAATGGCTAAACAGCCCGCCACAAAGGCCATACAATGGCTAAACAGCCCGCCATAGAGGCCGCACAATAACTTAAAAGACCGCCACACACGGCGCAACGACTCAAAATTCCGCCACTAAAGCCACACAAGCCCCCCTCCAAGGCTCTCCGCCACTAAAAATGGACAAATTCTAACTCACATAAAACTTTCCATTTTTTAGCACTTTCCACTTCTGGAAACTTTCCATTTATAAAAACTTCTAAAATCAGGAAACTTTCCTCCAACACACTACCTCGCGGAAACTTTGTACCCCAAACACCACCTCATCTTGTTACTTAGTCGCACAACCAACCATCCCAAGCGACCAAGTAAACAAGAGAGATGGGCTGGAATACTCCATTCCCGTTCCAGCCACGGATTACAGATGGGACCAGGCTAGGCAAGCTTAAGTCGCGGCTTTCTTCTCATACCACTTCCTAAACTNGCTGCAACCAAACCCAACGGCTCCTGAGAAACCGCACACAAACTCAAGGTACTGATCTCTCCTAGCAGAGAGTCCATATCCTGCTCCTGAGCCAAAGATGCCCTCTTCCGACTTAGAGCATCCACAACGAGGTTAGCCTTATCAGGGTGATAAGCTACATCAAGATCATAATCCACCACCAACTCCATCCACCGCATCTGCCTCAAGTTCAGCTCGGGCTGAGTTAATATATACTTCAGGCTCCNCTCCTGAACAAAATCTGCCCCGTACATGCTCCTCTCTCCCACCTGAGTCTAGCATAACAGTGTACGACATGGCCTCCANGAGTAGGATAATTGTCCTCATGCTTCCGCAACTGCCGTGAAGCATAGGCAATCACCTTCCTATGCTGCATCAACACACACCCCAAACCAACTCTGGATGCATCTGTATAAACCACATATGGTTCTCCCTGCTCAGGCAACGCCAATACTAAAGCGGTAGTCAACATCTCCTTCATGCTTGTAAAGCCTTCCTCACACTCCTGTGACCAAACAAAAGGAACATTCTTCCCTGTCAACTTAGTCATAGGACGTACTCTGCTCGTAAACCCCTGCACAAACCTCCTATAGTAACCTGCCAACCCAAGAAAACTCCTGATCTCTATGGCATTTTGCGGTCTAGGCCAATCCTTGATAGCCTGAATCTTCTTCGGATCTACAGAAACCCCATTTGCAGACACAATGTGACCTAGAAAACCCATCTCCCGCTGCCAGAAACTACACTTGCTCAACTTAGCAAACAACTTCTGGTCACGCAACTTCTCTAGAACTGCTCTCTAATGCACTACATGCTCTTCAGAACTCTTAGAATAAATCAGGATGTCGTCAATGAAAATGATGACAGACACGTCCAGAAACTCCTGAAACACGCTGTTCATCAATCTCATAAACGCTGCTGGTGCGTTAATCAACCCAAACGGCATCACCACAAACTCAANAACGTCTGGATCGTCCTCTCTGACTGTCCGTCTGTCTGGGGATGATAAGCTATACTCATATGCACCTTAATGCCCATCTCTGCCTGAAATGCCCTCCAGAACACCGAAGTGAACTTGGAATCCCTATCAGACACAATACTCTTTGGCACCCCATGCGACCTGACTATCTCCTTCACATACTTCCTAGCCAAGACCGCTGCTCCATCAGTCTTCTTAATGGCCAGAAAATGTGTCGACTTAGTCAACCGGTCCACAATGACCCAAATAGCATCAAACGTCCTGGACACTGACAAATCCACCACATAGTCCATAGTAATCATATGCCACTTCCACTCTGGAATGGGAAGACTCTTCAGCAAACCACCTGGTACCTGATGCTCAGCCTTCACTAGCTGACACACATCACACCTCGCGACCTAGCTAGCCACATCCTTATCATCCCGACCCAATGATAGCACCTCTTGAGGTCATGGTACATTTTAGTCGCTCCTGGATGAATAGAGAACATGTTCGCATGAGCCTCTCTCAGGAGTTCCTGCCTCAACTCCTTATCCTTAGGCACACAAATCCACCCATGTACCAAAATGGTACCATTAGCTGAGACCTGATACTCAGAGTCAACAACCTTAGAGGCATTCACCAGCCTCAAACCATTCTCCTGAGCCAAACGCACTCTGTTCAACAGATCCGCTCTATCAGCTGCAACCAAACCCAACGGCTCCTGAGAAACCGCACACAAACTCAAGGTACTGATCTCTCCTAGCAGAGAGTCCATATCCTGCTCCTGAGCCAAAGATGCCCTCTTCCGACTTAGAGCATCCACAACGAGGTTAGCCTTATCAGGGTGATAAGCTACATCAAGATCATAATCCACCACCAACTCCATCCACCGCATCTGCCTCAAGTTCAGCTCGGGCTGAGTTAATATATACTTCAGGCTCCTATGATCTGTAAACACTTGTACCTTTGCACCATAAAAATAAGATCTCCAAATCTTCAGGGCAAAAACTACAGCACCCATCTCCAAGTCATGAGTAGGATAATTGTCCTCATGCTTCCGCAACTGCCGTGAAGCATAGGCAATCACCTTCCTATGCTGCATCAACACACACCCCAAACCAACTCTGGATGCATCTGTATAAACCACATATGGTTCTCCCTGCTCAGGCAACGCCAATACTAAAGCGGTAGTCAACATCTCCTTCATGCTTGTAAAGCCTTCCTCACACTCCTGTGACCAAACAAAAGGAACATTCTTCCCTGTCAACTTAGTCATAGGACGTACTCTGCTCGTAAACCCCTGCACAAACCTCCTATAGTAACCTGCCAACCCAAGAAAACTCCTGATCTCTATGGCATTTTGCGGTCTAGGCCAATCCTTGATAGCCTGAATCTTCTTCGGATCTACAGAAACCCCATTTGCAGACACAATGTGACCTAGAAAACCCATCTCCCGCTGCCAGAAACTACACTTGCTCAACTTAGCAAACAACTTCTGGTCACGCAACTTCTCTAGAACTGCTCTCTAATGCACTACATGCTCTTCAGAACTCTTAGAATAAATCAGGATGTCGTCAATGAAAATGATGACAGACACGTCCAGAAACTCCTGAAACACGCTGTTCATCAATCTCATAAACGCTGCTGGTGCGTTAATCAACCCAAACGGCATCACCACAAACTCAAAATGCCCATATCTCGTCCTGAAAGCAGTCTTCCTCACATCTGCCTCATCTATCAGAATTTGATGATAACCCGACACTAGATCTATCTTGGAGAACTAAGTAGCACCTCTCAATTGATCCAACAACTCATCGATCCTCGAAAAAGGGTACTTGTTCTTCACAATGACCCGGTTGAGACCCTTGTAATCAATACACAAGTGGAAACTCTCATCCTTCTTCTTAACGAATAACACCAGCGCTCCCATGGTGAAACACTAGGACGGATGAACCCCCTATTTTCTTTCTCAGCTCTACTAAACTAAANGCGACCTGACTATCTCCTTCACATACTTCCTAGCCAAGACCGCTGCTCCATCAGTCTTCTTAATGGCCAGAAAATGTGTCGACTTAGTCAACCGGTCCACAATGACCCAAATAGCATCAAACGTCCTGGACACTGACAAATCCACCACATAGTCCATAGTAATCATATGCCACTTCCACTCTGGAATGGGAAGACTCTTCAGCAAACCACCTGGTACCTGATGCTCAGCCTTCACTAGCTGACACACATCACACCTCGCGACCTAGCTAGCCACATCCTTATCATCCCGACCCAATGATAGCACCTCTTGAGGTCATGGTACATTTTAGTCGCTCCTGGATGAATAGAGAACATGTTCGCATGAGCCTCTCTCAGGAGTTCCTGCCTCAACTCCTTATCCTTAGGCACACAAATCCACCCATGTACCAAAATGGTACCATTAGCTGAGACCTGATACTCAGAGTCAACAACCTTAGAGGCATTCACCAGCCTCAAACCATTCTCCTGAGCCAAACGCACTCTGTNGTAGAGCTGACATCAACTCAACTAAAAAACAAGTATGCTGACATCAACTCACCACCACCCGGATATCAACACCTCTTGTCCATCCAAGAACCTCTAGTAGAGCTGACATCAACTCTACTAATAAACAAGTATGCTGACATCAACTCACCACCACCCGGATATCAACACCTCTTGTCCATCCAAGAACCTCTAGTAACTTGTCTCTTAGGGAAACTTCCACAAGATAGCTTATTACAAAGTTAGCTTTTGGCTTAGCAATTCTCCACAGCAAATCATCAATACGAACGTAATAAAACAAACAAGTACCATACTTCACACATTCTGATTCACCGCGTCAAATGCTTTGCAAGCCGCCAACTCAAACCTCTTGCCTTGTTTCCCTCAGCAAGCTTACCAAAACCTTGAATCTAGCAACCATGTCCATCTCCAATGATCGTAATCCAACATCGTCGCAACAATTAGATTATCCTGCCATGAAGGCTTCTCGTGAACTCATGTATCTGGCAAACATGCCTTTCCTGGCTCAAACCTGCTGCAACTCCCCTTCCCGGGACTCCAGCACCACCGGCCTCACAATCCTGGCGCACAGCCACACATTCATAACTGCTCTGGTCAACACATCCAAAACCAGAGATTAAACCAACGTCAATCTCTCGAGTTCTAAATTCAATCGGTTTGTTTATAATCACGTCCTAGGCATTGCTTGCTCCCAACTCCTCCACCCTTAGGTCGTAACCTTCGAGCCATACCGATCTCACTCTCGGCCCATCATCATCTTCGAGTTATACTGTCTCACTCTTGGACCACAATCCTCAAGATCTCGATATCAGGGGAACTACTCATCTCCTCAGGGGAACATTATCCCCTCTACCACTCTCGGAGCCCCAGCCCCTCGAGCTATCGATATTCAGGAGAATCACCATCCCCTCAGGAGCAACAATCCTTAACGATTATAAATATCTTCCGACCAAAAGTACCTCCTGTGGTCCGAGTATAACATTACAATGTTACACCTACCCACTCAACTTCTCATATCAACCTGGATTACCCACCAAACAGAGAAATATCTGATCCAACTACATATGAACACCTATCTGCCCCTCTAGGCTCGATACCTCTCGAGAAGAATTTTGTACCGGTCATCTACAACTGTTCCATCCTCCTAACAAAAGATGGATAGTCCTCAACATCCGCAGCCCTCGGCTGCACCCCGCCACATGCGGTACAACTGGAGCCTGCACTGGTACCCCTTCTCGGTAACCGCTCCTACAACACGCCAATAGATCTGCCAAACGATCATCTCGACCCTGGGCTCCACCTATTGCAACCCCACACTTGGGTTCCCTGCACCCCCGACACGCTCACCGGCTAACCCCATATGGTCACTCCTGATACACTTGTGATCCTACGACGTACCTCCTCGTGGAACTCTGGGCCACACACTCGCTAGCCTCGGAAACCTGTCCGACCACGACAACGCCCACGTCCACGACCAACAACTCAAACACCTTTAACCACTGCACTTCTAAGAACAAAGGCTAACAAGCAATCTTATCATAACTCAAAAACAAAAAAACATAAACTCACCGTGGAATCACAGTGTAGGCTCGAAGAGGATGTTCTAGGACTCCATGCCACACAAAATTGACTAACTCACATAATCAATCAAAGCATGCAATCCCAACATCAACAACAGAAACCTAGTGAACCCAAACCTAGAACCGTAAGGGCTCTGATACCAAACTGAAACGACCTGACCCGTTTTTTTTTTAATTAATAAATAATAAATAATAATAATAAATACACTACAGCTAGTGGTCCCATACCCACTAGCCACCTAACCTCAAATACAACCAACAGCGGAAATAACAGATACCAATATCCAATAAATAATCCAATAAATAATAACCAATAACCAACATTAATTCCAAATCATAAACTAATGATCCAAACAGCATAAACCATAGAACCAACAATCCTAAACAACATTCTAGGACTCACTCTAGAAAACTAACAGAAGCCAGACAACCAAGCGAACCACTAGAACATCCTCCTCTTTATTGTCTTGATTCCACGATCACACTTTGCCTTTACCTGCACCACAAACACAAATTGCAATGCATGAGTATTATATAAACACTCAGTAAGGCAATCTTCCCATCTACTGAGCTATACACACAAGCAATAGAGATACTCTAACCATCAAACAACAGTTAACAAACAAACCAGGCTTTGCATCGACCGACACAACGCTTGCATCGACCGACACCATCATGGACCAGCATCGACCGACACAAGGTATGCATCGATCGACACAAGGTTCACTTCATCGACAAATGCTTCCACTTGCATCGATCGACGCATGCTCGACATCACGCGGAAACCCTAATCGCATCAACCGATGCCTCCACATGGCACTGTCCTCGCACTAGCATCGACCGACGCACATAGTGCATCGACCGATGCATATGTCGAGCATCATTTTTCCCCGAAGTTTCTCGCCGGATCTTTGTTCCTGCAACCACAAGAATCGATCTCAAGCCACAAGAAAGCTTCCTAACACCTCAAGCCACAAGAATCGATCCCCTTTTCTCTTTGCCCAAAACGCAGCGTTTAACTTAAGTCAAAACGCAGGAAATTGACCTGCATCGACCGATGCTCCTCCAGCATCGATCGATGCACATCCCAAACTGAGATTCCGGTTCGCGGATGTTACAACACCACAAACAACAATTGAGATGTGTAAGTATTATCACAAATACTTAGTGAGGCAATCCTTCCATCTACTAGGCTATACACACAAGCAACTGAGTTTCCAATGTTTAACAAACAACAAACCAGACATAAAACGCAACAGACAAGTTTGTGTCGACCGACACCAGAGTGGTGTCGATCGACACTAACCCATACATGGTGTTGACCGACACCCACTTGGTGTCGATGTCGATCGACACCGACCCCGCAGACACGTTCTGCTTGAAACCAAGCATCGAATCTCCGTTTCCAATCATCTCCAATCTGTTCCAAACTCACCCAAAAGCTTCAGGAACCTATAAGAACCATAATCCAACCACCACAAGCAAGAACAACACCACAAAACACAACAAATCAAGCTAAGAAAGGTTTCTCAGACTTAGATAAGTCATGGTCATGCACTCACTTCTTTTGCAGGAAGTTTCTGACCCAAACTAACAAATCCAACACCTTAGAAAGGCTTCCTTTCATTCCTAGCACCATATCTGCACTCCACACGCACAGATCTCACCAAAACAGCTTAGAATCTCCAAAATCCCTCAAGCACACTCTCTCTTTTCTCTTTTCTCTTAGAACGGCCAAGACAACACCCTTTTCACGACCTAGGTCGAGTTTTCACTTATATACATCAGGTAGGTACTTCAATTGAACCAAACCAAACCAAAACTGACAATTTAAAACAACTTATCGATCCAAAAATCATTGGTGTTGAACAGTACCCTCTTGTCGATCGACACCCACATCAAAAACTACAATTTTGGTTGGCTGTTGTTATAAAAATAAAGATAATTATAAAGCAAAATTAGACGAAACAAAAAAGGCTTAAATAATGCACATTTTCCCAACAAGTAAATGAGAGTTTGTGTGACATTTTAAAGTAAGAGAACAAATTTAAGAAAACCATAAGTTTTTTTTTTCCTTTCTAAACAATTGCCGTATAGATGAAGATCCATCTGAGATGAGTACAGTCAAATTAACGTGAACCATATATGTGGAAAACTAGATGGAAAGATTGAAAGCAAAAACTTTATGAACCAACGTTGTTGTATGAAAACCAAAACAAAATAAAAGCTTATAAACGGAAAATATTAACTTAAACCAATCAGTAAACCAAAAAATTAGATGAAGAGAAATATAAACATACCATAACCAATTTTACGCTTTGATTTCAGTTACAAGGAGTCAAATATGATCAGGAAGGCGATTACGTGAGACCATTGATCCACATAAGAGCCTCGGGTGTTGAATTAGGTAGTAATTATGTTAAACCTGTAGTAGACTTAGACACAGCCAGGGAACTTCTCACACAAGCAATATTCGGGACACGTGAAGCACAGATCATGATCGGTGTTGCACCGGATGAGATTGTGGTGGATAGCTCCGAATATATTATATATATATATATATATATATATATTTAAATTATGTTATATGTTTTTATTGTTTTACTTTGGATATCAAAGTCTAATAGCAGTTTTATTTATAATAATAAACTGTTAAATGAAAACATAATTAAGAAAAAACTTCTGAAAACTGAGTGCAATATAATAAAATCTAAAATCTGACAAAACAAAAAAAAAATCCTAACAAAATCCGATAAACAAGCAAATTAAACAAAAGGAAAATAATAAAATTTCTAAATAACAATCTTCTCCTGGATTGTCTCCGGTTTAGTTTCGCCGGAAAGCTCCTCAAGTGATATCCCCTTAGGCTCCGGGATTGTAAGATACGTGATAAGCAAGCCAGCAAGATTGATACCACCCATGATGTATAACGTCCTACTCATCCCCAAAGCTTTAACCAAAGCAGCAAACCCGAATGAACCAACCATCGCACCGGCTTTACCTGATGCGGCTGAGATACCGTGACAAGTCGACCTAAGCCTAGCCGGAAAGATCTCAGCAGGGACAATGAACGTAGTTGCATTAGGTCCAAAATTGGAGAAGAAAAAGGTCAAAGAGTAGAAAACCACGAAACCAATCCTGTTAGCTGGTAAGGTCCAATGGTGGTACGGTATAGCTAAAACGAACATGAAGATGGTCATCATCGCGAAACCAATGATCTGAATCCAGTACCGTCCAATTCTGTCGATAAGAGCAACAGTGAAAAAGTAACCAGGAACGGTGCTGCAACAAGCGATTATGGTTTGAGCCCTAGCGATCATGTAGAGTTCTTGGAGTGCGTTCATGACTTTTGCCGGAGGTAACCATCCAATGGTTGTAAAGATATCCTTCTGGAACAAGTTTTGGCTGTAGAAAGCAATGTCGAGGAGGAACCATGTGGAGGCTGTTCCGAATAGGTGGAGTCCGTGACGGCAAAGGAACTCCTTCGAGAACAAGCCAAACTCGTCTGAGGAAACCCTAGCTTGGTCATGCTTTGCGGAAGAGGCTTCGATGTCCACGTTGAGAACCTTGGTCATATCGGAAGCAGCTTTATCAGCGTTCTTGGCAACTAGAGCGGTGTAACGAGCGGTTTCAGGCATCTTCATCCGCCAGTAGTAAGTCAAGAGAGCTGGTAAGGCGCCGACCATCAGGATGATCCTCCACACGTAATCCGCCTGTGGGACGGTGGAGGCTGCACCGTCCAATACATAGGCCCGAGATGGATACTTCCTCTCGAAAAGAGCCGAGACAAGTAACGAAACCCCTCCTGCGGCAAGGATCCCAACTCCTTGCATAGAGAAAACACCTGCTACGAAAGCTCCACGAGTACGTTTGTTGGCATACTCGGACATGATCGTAGCCGAGAGTGGATAGTCACCACCGATGCCAAACCCAAGCCAGAAGCGGAAGAAGCAGAGAGTTACCATGACGGTTTTGGGGTCATTTCCAAGAGAAAGACCAGAACAAATGGAGCATATGGTCATGATCAAGAGTGTCAAACCATAGACTCTCTTACGTCCGAGCTTGTCACCAAGACACCCGAAGAAAATCTGTCCGAGAAACGTTCCGGCGAAGGCCACACCGCTCACGGCCGCAGAGATGCTGTCAGGGAGGGTTCCGGGAGAGGATGAGCCAGGAACCTGATAGTAGATCCGGCCAAGGAGCTTCGTGATGAGAGATATCACGAAGAGATCGTATGAGTCTGTGAAGAAACCCATACCGGAGACTACCACCGCCTTGATGTGGTACCATTGAGTCTTTGCAGCGTCAAGAGCTTTCAAAATGCTTCCATGTTCTTCGTTAGCCATGGCGATATTTTGTTCTGCTCTTTTAACTCTGAAAATAAAATAAAAGTGACAAGAACTGTTACAGCATATATTTAGAGAAAGTTGTTGTAGCAAAATTCTAGTTTATAAGGATTTCGAATTTAGTAGTAATATCTTTCTGCCTATATTTAAGGAAATCAAAACAATCAACAAACTATTCCAAAAAATTAGAGATTCGAGTCTTGTATTGAAAAAATGCGATAAAAAATATTTAACACAGAAAGATCATGTCATGGTTCTTTCATGCAACATTCATGATTCATTGAACAAATTAGTTGCCGTAAAGAAACATCTGACTATAGTTTTTTTTTTTTTTTTTTTTT
>NC_025702.1:5404838-5442847 GCF_000633955.1 Camelina sativa | reverse complement strand
AGCCAGCAAGATTGATACCACCCATGATGTATAACGTCCTACTCATCCCCAAAGCTTTAACCAAAGCAGCAAACCCGAATGAACCAACCATCGCACCGGCTTTACCTGATGCGGCTGAGATACCGTGACAAGTCGACCTAAGCCTAGCCGGAAAGATCTCAGCAGGGACAATGAACGTAGTTGCATTAGGTCCAAAATTGGAGAAAAAAAAGGTGAATGAGTAGAAAACTACGAAACCAATCCTGTTAGCTGGTAAGGTCCAATGGTGGTACGGTATAGCTAAAACGAACATGAACACGGTCATCATCGCGAAACCAATGATCTGAATCCAGTACCGTCCAATTCTGTCGATAAGAGCAACAGTGAAAAAGTAACCAGGAACGGTGCTGCAACAAGCGATTATGGTTTGAGCCCTAGCGATCATGTAGAGTTCTTGGAGTGCGTTCATGACTTTTGCCGGAGGTAACCATCCAATGGTTGTAAAGATATCCTTCTGGAACAAGTTTTGGCTGTAGAAAGCAATGTCGAGGAGGAACCATGTGGAGGCTGTTCCGAATAGGTGGAGTCCGTGACGGCAAAGGAACTCCTTCGAGAACAAGCCAAACTCGTCTGAGGAAACCCTAGCTTGGTCATGCTTTGCGGAAGAGGCTTCGATGTCCACGTTGAGAACCTTGGTCATATCGGAAGCAGCTTTATCAGCGTTCTTGGCAACTAGAGCGGTGTAACGAGCGGTTTCAGGCATCTTCATCCGCCAGTAGTAAGTCAAGAGAGCTGGTAAGGCGCCGACCATCAGGATGATCCTCCACACGTAATCCGCCTGTGGGACGGTGGAGGCTGCACCGTCCAATACATAGGCCCGAGATGGATACTTCCTCTCGAAAAGAGCCGAGACAAGTAACGAAACCCCTCCTGCGGCAAGGATCCCAACTCCTTGCATAGAGAAAACACCTGCTACGAAAGCTCCACGAGTACGTTTGTTGGCATACTCGGACATGATCGTAGCCGAGAGTGGATAGTCACCACCGATGCCAAACCCAAGCCAGAAGCGGAAGAAGCAGAGAGTTACCATGACGGTTTTTGGGTCATTTCCAAGGGAAAGACCAGAACAAATGGAGCATATGGTCATGATCAAGAGTGTCAAACCATAGACTCTCTTACGTCCGAGCTTGTCACCAAGACACCCGAAGAAAATCTGTCCGAGAAACGTTCCGGCGAAGGCCACACCGCTCACGGCCGCAGAGATGCCGTCAGGGAGGCTTCCGGGAGAGGATGAGCCAGGAACCTGATAGTAGATTCGGCCAAGGAGCTTCGTGATGAGGGATATCACGAAGAGATCGTATGAGTCTGTAAAGAAACCCATACCGGAGACTACCACCGCCTTGACGTGGTACCATTGAGTCTTTGCAGCGTCAAGAGCTTTCAAAATGCTTCCATGTTCTTCGTTAGTCATGGCGATATTTTGTTCTGCTCTCTTAACTCTGAAAATAAAATAAAAGTGACAAGAACTGTTACAACATATATAGAGAAAGTTGTTGTAACAAACTAGTAGCAAAATTCTAGTTTATAAGGATTTCGAATTTAGTAGCAATATCTTTCTGCCTACATTTAAGGAAATCAAAACTATCAACAAACTATTCCAAAAAATTAGAGATTCGAGACTTGTACTGAAAAAATGCGATAAAAAATATTTAACACAGAAAGATCATGCCATGGTTCTTTCATGCAACATTCATGATTCATTGAACAAATTAGTTGCCGTAAAACAACATCTGACTATAGTTGCAAACAAATATATGTATCGAAATTATAACTACATATAATGGACGTACGAAGGTGATTACCAACAAGGGAGATCTCGAAACACTCGTTTGTTTTTGGCTGACGACTGTTGCAGATTAATTGTTAGGGTTTATTCTTTATAGCTTTATATATATTATAGACAAGAAGATGAGAACACAAATGGCATATTCTTTTAGAAAAAGAATATAATTACCGCAAGAGTGGAAAATTAAGCGAGCATAATGCCATAATTTTATATAAAAAAAGACAATTTAATCATTTTTGTTGCGATTCATTCTAACAAAGTTGATTCTAACAAACAATAAATATTCCCAGTAAAAGATTACTGAGAATATTCCCAGTAAAAGATTTACAAATATAAGTTTTTAGAGTTTTTACACATTAAAGAAAACTTAATATTTAGTTATATATACATCATTTTGTATTAAATAATTTCCAGTAATTTAAAACCAATGGTAATTTAGTAAATTCAAAATTTTCAATGAATATTTCTTGTAATTTACAATTTCATGTTATTAATCATTTCGTTTCACTTTAAGTGATGTTTTAGCAAATAAAAATGTGTTTTATTTTAAATAATGTTTTCAACTTTCTTCTATGCAACAAGTTACACGTATTTAATTTTTTTGACCAATCATATTTTACGTTATGTTTTAATCACTAAAATTACTTTCAATTAATGGTTTTTTTATATTATTAAGGTAAATTAAATAAAAATTTATGTTGTTAATTTGTGCATAGAAACCATGACCATCCCTTAAAATGAAACAGAGGAGATATTATTTCACGGAATGGTGGTTTTTTACTTCGTTGATGCATGATGCCTTAATGGGCTGCAAATCGCAAGTTTTTTTTGCCTGTTAACGCCTTAAGAAGATAGTCTCGTTTATCTTTTGTGTAAGCCCTTTTTGTTGTGTTTTCCTTTTTTGGGGTCTGTTGACTCCCTCACTCCCTCTTTTGGAAATGTTGTAATGTTTTTAATTTTCAACTTGGTTTAATCTTCTAATTTCAAAAGGAGCAAAAAAATGTGAGGCCGAAAAATAAAATATGAAATGAGGCCCGAGAAAATATATATATTAAGCCTTGCATTTAGAGGAGGAAGCTCCAATCCAGGACGAAAATTGTTGAAAAGATTTCAATGAATTAAACCATAGATATACAGGATACACCATTTCTTGTAAACATCATAACTCAAGGTCACCCAACAAATTAAACGAGACAAAAACAAACATGGCACTCCAAATAATGAAATCAAAAATAGAAAAAATACAATAAGTTTCATTGTCACAAATCAGTGACTATTTTTCGTCCGGGCTAACCTCAGTCTCACCAGAGAGTTCTTCGAGGGACTTGCCCTTTGGCTCTGGGACAAGGAATGTGAAGAGCATACCAACAAAATTAATAACACCAAGCATGATCAATGAGTTCTTGACTCCAATACCCGGTGGGTAACCTGCGTCCGTCTTCTTTGGATCCTGTGATTGAGCCGCATAGAGGAACCCGAAGGCTCCAACAATGGCTCCAGCCTTACCTGTCGCGGCTGATATTCCGTGGCATGTGGACCTTAGTCTAGCTGGGAAGATCTCAGCAGGAACAATGAAAGTGGTTGCATTTGGTCCAAAGTTAGCGAAGAAAAAGGTGAGGGAGTACATAATCACGAATCCGATACGGTTGTCTGGCTTGATCCAGTGGTTGTAAGGGAAGGCAATGGCAAACATAAACACCGTCATGAAGAAGAATCCCATAAGTTGGATTGCAAACCTTCCCATGATATCAATAAATGCGACAGTGAACCAGTACCCTGGAACAGTACTGCAAAGCGCGATGAGAGTCTGAGCCCTACCAATCTTGAAAACCTCGTGGATGGCGTTCATGGTGTCTGCCTTTGGGATCCATCCGATAGCCGAAAAGATATCCTTTTGGAACAAGTTTTGGCTGTAGAAGGCAATGTCAAGCAAGAACCAAGTAGAAGTACATCCGAGAAGGGGGAGACCATGGCGGCTAAGGAATTCCTTGGAGAACAAGCCATAGTTAAGTCTTGGGTCTTTAACGACATCCTCCGCCCTCTCTTCCATCTCAAGCTCCACTTGTAAAACCTTGGACATGTCTTGTGTGGCCTGTTTGATGTTCTTGGCAACCAAGGCGGTATACCGAGCAGTTTCAGGCATCTTCATACGCCAGTAGAAGGTCAAGGCTGCGGGTATAGCACCAAACATGACGATAATTCTCCAAATGTAATCAGCCTCAGGAGGCGTGGAGAGAAATCTGTCTTCCTTGTAGGTTGGTGATGGGAACTGCTTGTCAAAAATGGAAGATACTGCAAGTGCAACAAAACCTCCGGCCAGGATACCGATACCTTGCATGGCAAACACGGCTGCGATGAATGCCCCACGAGTCTTCTTGTTGGCATATTCAGACATGATTGTTGCAGAAAGAGGGTAATCACCTCCGATACCGAATCCAAGCCAAAACCTATACATAACCATTTAAAAAATTTAAACCTCACGTTGCAGTCAATAAATTTATTGATTCACCAAGTGTGTGTGTAGTGTATATATATGATACTATAATTGGATTGTACCTGAAGAAGCAAAGAGTGGTCATGACACCCTTGGCTTGGTTTCCGAAGGAGAGACCGGAAGCGATAGAACACACAATCATCATGATCAAAGTGAGTCCGTAAACTTTCTTTCGTCCAAGTTTGTCACCGAGCCATCCGAAGAATAGTTGACCAGCAAGGGTTCCACAGAGGGCCACACCGTTGACTGCCGCCGCAACATGAGGGGGTAGTGAGCCAGGTTTCTCTGATGCCGGATTGAAGTAGTACAGACGACCAAGGAGCTTTGTCACCAAGGACACGCAAAAGAGATCGTAGGCATCAGTAAAGAAACCCATACCGGCGATAACAATCGCCGTGAAATGGTAAAGTTGCGTCTTCGCAACATCGAGTGCCTTCAGCACTACGAGTTGTTGTTCAGCCATTGCCTTGAGCTCTGTGATAAAAAAAGAAAAATAATCCAATATTTCATGTCATCAATGGTCCCAATAAAGTATCCTTCATTATTACTTTTGAAATATTATGGTACTTTCTTTTCCTGTTATTTCTAAGAACAGTGGATTTGACCTTTGGTGTAGCCAAAATTTTGTAAAAGAACAAAAGCTACAAAAACTCTCTTGTAGTTTATATTATATCCTAAGAAGAAAAATTAATAAAACCAACATGATAAGTTATTAAAAATAAATCAACGAAGGCAATTATTATTCACCTTAACCAGCTTTGAAGGAGATTAAGAACTTCTAGGGAGAAAGAGAGAAGATATGTAGGTGACAAGAAATGAACAATTATGTTGGCAATTTATAGAGAAGAAGACTGCGAAGCACATTGAAATAGATAAAAATAATAGAGTATTCTAAAAAGAGAAAGATATGTGAGCAAACGTGATCGCCTGCTTCTCTTCTTGACTATTTTACTATTTTGTAAGTCATTTGGGTTTTTATGTCAATAATTGATTGGTTATAAGCGGCAAAATAAACGCTGTTGTCTTATAGTATAAATTGGACGTACATGATTAACCATATGCAGATTATTATAAGTTTTACAATTTGAACTAGATGGTTAACGTGCTATACAGGGGAAAATATTTACGTAAGTTTTACTGTAATTTGTTAACGATAAAATAACAGTAGAAGTTTTATTTGATTTACTCTATATATTTTATAATCTTTTATATTTAATTTACTTAGTTTCATATTCTGGTTTCAATTTGTCTTGGTACATGATACAATATTTAAATCCGTAAATTATATAAATTTGGTAAATCTAAAAAGAAAACAAAACCCATTAGGCTTGGGCATTTGGGTTCCTTTCGGATTTTTGGATTTTTGGATTTAGAGGTAGAAGACCTGTTTGGATACTTCTAGCCTTCGGGTTCGTGTCAGATTTGGATCGGATATTGGATTACCCAAAGTTCTCAAAACTCAAAATTTGATTATCCAAATTTGTCAAAATTATTCAAAAATACCCAACTAAAAATTTAGAGTATTTTTTATCCAAATTTACTAAAAAATAGTTTACTCAAAATATCTAAAATAGCCAAAAATATGAATATTTTGGACACTTACATTATTAAAATTATAAATATTACTAATATATTATTATTATTATATAATAATATTGTGGGTATATTTGGGTATCCATTCAGATTCGGTTCAGATCGGATTCGGGTTTGGGTTTTCGGATTTAGAGATTTGGAACTCGTTCGGATATTTTAAAACTTTAGATATGGGTTTGGATCGGCTTTTTCGGATCCAGATATTTTGCCCAAAACTAAAACCCATATTGAAGCGGTTATGATTAGAAATCTCGATTTAACTTTTTGATTTTTTTTAGTTGTATATACAATATTAAATAAAATATAAAATTTGTGATTTCTTAGATTTTAATAAGATATCATTATGTCAATGTGCAGTATGAAAAAATATTTAGTAACTTAGATATAATATTTTATTTAAAAGTATAAGAAATGTTGTATCTTAGTTTTAAATTATATATGTTATTATTAAACGATTTAGGGATGAAAATATTTAATTTTAGTTTTATAAATAAAATTAAGTTTAATAATTGTTCTAAATAGTTTGTTATTGTTTCTTTAAATTTCTGAAACAATAAATAAAATCTGTTAAATAATTTTATTAAATTAATTTCGAAGCTATTATTTTATAAACCAATATAAGTTTTTCTTTTATTAATTATTAAATTAATTAAAATGTAATGACATTTTTGTAATATATCACATGATAGTAGGATTAAATTTCTAACCAATATTACTTAAATAAGTATATAGAGATATGCGCAACTTTCAAATTAGAACCTATCCATTTGTAATATGAAATTTCTAATTCTAGTATTTTTATGATTTCGGATTCTTGGCAATGGGAACATTGTATTTATGAGTTGACGAAGATGCATTGCACCTAGTTAAGGAAAAAAAAATGTATGACTTGGTATAATATTATTTTCCCCCTAATTTATGGTAGCTCAAGTGGTTGAAGACATCATAATTCAAGTTTTTTTCCATGGTGATATTAACCATGGGGGAGTACTACCGAAGATGCCTTAGCACCAGAATACCTAGTTTTGCCAATGTTTGTGTAGTTGGGTCATAGGACTTAAAGATAGCAAAAAAATAGTTTCAGAAATAGCAAAAAAATATGGTATAATGCAATTGTAACTAAATATTTTTGTATATAATGCAAAAAAATAGTTTCAGAAGTAGGAAAAAAATATGGTATACCTAGCTTTCTGTTGTATATAGATGTAAAACATAAATAAGTACTGGTATACTATACCATATTATAAACTGACCTCTACCTATTTAATTGAAAGCCGAAAACTCACGCTAACAAATATAGTTTTATATATTTCTGTCTGATTCTGACTTTGCAATTATTGTTTTAAAGATATTTAAAAATTCAGTTAAGAAAATCAAAATAAAGAGTGTTGTAAATTCTTAATCCCACCGCTTCTTTAAGTTGTATATGTTTTTATAATTTTTTTCATTGTTTTAGAGGTGAACTAATATGTTGAATATAAAAATTAAAATAAAAATTTGGGGTTTTGGTCTTTCTACATAATCTTTGTATCAATCTAGAAATGAGATACGATATCAATCTAGAAATGAGATACAATAGTAGTTCATTGAGTTATTTTTACCCAAATTTGTGTCAATCTAGTAATAGTATAGTTTACCAATATAAGTCAGAAAGATTCAGAATTTCTAAATCGATGTACTTTTTTGTTTTTGTTTTTGGGTACTCGAATCGAATCGTTCAACTCTAATAGTTGACATTTGAGGAGTGACAATCTGGATATATATTGTCATGAAGATTAGTTATCAATTAGCAAAAGTCAAAATCATTATTAAAATGAAGCATATTCGCAAAACATAGGATATTCGCGAGAGCATATGCAGATATACTCGATTAAATTTACAAGTTCTTGTCTTAGTGGACTTCCATAGTTGTTATCTTATTTTATACATATATACAGCCAATTTAAGGATCGATTATCGACCGATCCAACTGATACCAAAAAAAATATATTATTTAGTTTAAATTGATTCATTGTTTGCTTTGTAATTTATTTCTTCCAACAAAAAGGTAAATAAGTGGAGACTTTGATCACATGTACATAAAAATAGTTTATATGCTTAGTTGTAACTAAAGATAGACTTGATTGCGTGTTATAGAAGCAAATAACAAATTAATCAATACCATAATGAACACCAAGTATCGATCGATTACAATTTGTCACACAGAAAAACAAAAGTAGAGTTGCAGATTGCAATATCACAACTTTCACGTCACGCATGGCACAGAAAGTAAAAAATAAATAAAAGAAGAATTAGCAAACAATATGATAGCATGATTATTTATCAACCTCAGCCTCTCCGGAGAGTTCTTCTAGGGACTTGCCCTTGGGTTCAGGGACGAGGAATGTGAAAAGCATACCAATAAAGTTAATAACACCAAGCACGATCAATGAGTTCTTAACTCCAATGCCTGGTGGGTATCCAGCATCCACCTTGCTCTTGTCCTGTGGTTGAGCTGCGTATAGGAACCCAAAGGCTCCAACGATGGCTCCAGCCTTCCCTGTCGCGGCTGATATACCGTGGCATGTAGACCTTAGCCTGGCTGGGAAGATCTCAGCAGGGACAATAAAAGTGGTTGCATTTGGACCAAAGTTGGCAAAAAAGAACGTAAGAGAGTACATAACCACGAAACCGATACGGTTATCCGGTTTAATCCAATGGTTGTAAGGGAAGGCAATGGCAAACATAAACACAGTCATGAAAAAGAATCCCATTAGTTGGATTGCAAACCTTCCCATGATATCAATGAACGCGACTGTGAACCAGTAACCTGGAACAGTACTACAAAGCGCGATGAGTGTCTGTGCCCTAGCAATCTTGAAAACCTCATGGATACCATTCATGGTGGCTGCCTTTGGAATCCATCCGATGGCCGAAAAAATATCCTTTTGGAACAAGTTTTGGCTGTAGAAGGCAATGTCAAGCAAGAACCAAGTGGAGGTACACCCAAGGAGTGGAAGCCCATGGCGTTTCAAGAATTCCTTGGAGAACAAGCCATAGTTGAGTTTGGGGTCATCATCCCTTTCTTCAACCTCAAGCTCCACTTGTAAGACTTTGGACATGTCTTGTGTGGCTTGTTTGATGTTCTTGGCGACTAAAGCAGTGTAACGAGCAGTTTCAGGCATCTTCATACGCCAATAGTAGGTCAATGCAGCAGGTAGAGCACCAAACATGACAATGATACGCCAAATGTAATCAGCTTCAGGGGGCGTTGAGAGAAACCTGTCTTGCTCATAAGTGGGCGATGGGAACTTTTTGTCGAAGNAAACCTGACTGACCCTTTAAAGACACTATAAAACTATTGATAAACGATGCGTATCATAAGTGGGTTTTACCTGAAGAAGCAAAGGGTGGTCATGACACCCTTGGCATGGCTTCCGAATGAGAGACCCGAAAAAACAGAGCACACGATCATCATGATCAAAGTGATACCGTACACTTTTTTCCGTCCAAGTTTGTCACCGAGCCATCCAAAGAAGAGCTGACCAGCAAGGGTCCCACAGAGGGCCACACCATTAACCGCAGCCGCAACATGAGGGGGAAGGGAGCCAGGCTTTGCTGACTCTGGATTGAAGTAGTAGAGGCGGCCTAGGAGCTTGGTGACCAAGGACACACAAAAAAGATCATAGGCATCCGTAAAGAAACCCATACCGGCGATGACAATCGCTGTGAAATGGTATAGCTGCGTCTTCGCAACATCTAGTGCTTTTAACACTCCAAGCTGTTGATCGGCCATCTCAGGTTTTTGTCTCCCCTGCATTCACGCATAAAACGTTAAACTTTTGCGATGATATATTTTTTTCTTATATGTGTGTATATAATACTATATATATTATATATATAGNCAACCAAAACCTACGAACAATCGTTTAATATTTTAGACCTCATCAGGTCGAAACCTGACTGACGACCCTTTAAAGCCACTATAAAACTATTGATAAACGATGCGTATCCTAAGTGGGTTTTACCTGAAGAAGCAAAGCGTGGTCATGACCCCCTTGGCATGGCTACCGAATGAGAGACCCGAAAAAACAGAGCACACGATCATCATGATCAAAGTGATACCGTACACTTTTTTCCGTCCAAGTTTGTCACCGAGCCATCCAAAGAAGAGCTGACCAGCAAGGGTCCCACAGAGGGCCACACCATTAACCGCAGCCGCAACATGAGGGGGAAGGGAGCCAGGCTTTGCTGACTCTGGATTGAAGTAGTAGAGGCGGCCTAGGAGCTTGGTGACCAAGGACACACAAAAAAGATCATAGGCATCCGTAAAGAAACCCATACCGGCGATGACAATCGCTGTGAAATGGTATAGCTGCGTCTTCGCAACATCTAGTGCTTTTAACACTCCAAGCTGTTGATCGGCCATCTCAGGTTTTTGTCTCCCCTGCATTCACGCATAAAACGTTAAACTTTTGCGATGATATATTTTTTTCTTATATGTGTGTATATAATACTATATATATTATATATATAGAGGGTTTTAATATGTTATATGAAGACGTTCTGATCCTCCGGTCGGATAGGAGTAAAAACTAGGTTGACTCTTTATCAGGGTCATTTAAGAAAGACAAACGAGAAAAATGTCTTTAATTAGGAGACAACATTTTTTTGTTTTCTTTTGAAAGATTTCTTAGGAGACAACATGTTAAATTACTAGTCTACTACATTATCTTATAAAAGCTCTAAAGATGATGTTAAAAGTAAAATATCTGTATATATACTTACCTTCTCGACCGTTAAGTTAGTAACCTGTAAGAGGGAGAGATAGAGAGAGAGGGAGAGGAGAAAGAGAGACTGAAGATATGGTACTGGTGGTATGAGTGAAAAAATGTTGGGAATTTATAGAACATATGTGGGGTTGATATGCGGTATCTATCAGGAGGTATATACTCTCTTGCTATTTCTTTTTTTATAAGCTCCCGCACGGCCACACGCACATACACACATATATATATATATATATATATATATACACACACTATAATGTTCGCAAAGTTTGTTTCTTTTATTAAAAATGTAGTTTCAAAAAGTGGTATTCCAACATAAACCAAGAATAAATCAACCAACAAAGTATTAAAGTACTAAACCAGCATCCTAACAATATTGTAATGATCCGACTCTAGCAACTTAACAGAAGCCAGATATCAACCAAGCGAGCCACTAGAACATCCTCCTCTTCATCGTCTTGATTCTACGATAACATTTTTCTTTTACCTGCACCACAAACAACAATTGAGATACGTGAGTATTATCACAAATACTTAGTGAGGCGATCCTTCCATCTACTAGACTATACACAAACAATACACAAAAGCAAGCAAACAAGAAAACTCTGAACACATGCGTCGTCGATGCACCATTGCATCGATCGACGCAAGGGTGTTGCATCGGTCCCTAGCTGTGTCGACTGATGCAACCTCGCGTCTCCATCAAATCACTAGCTGCGTCGACCGATGCAAGGTCGATGCAGTCGCGTGAAGCCTCGCAAAACACGATCTCTCTCGACTTCTCTCGGCTACAACCGAGGCTCTATCATCTGTGTCACCAAATCCGACCTCAACAGGCCACAACCACCATGACAACCAAGCACAAACAAGCACACAAGTAATCAATCACCTAAAAAACACATAAAACACACACATCTAATCGCTTAGATAAGCCATGGTCACACACTCACCTCTTTAACAAATGGATCTTACTCTAAAACAACGAGAATCACACCATACTGACCACCACTATATATCGCCTCTCCTAAGGCTAGAACTCTCCAAAAACAGGCACAACTAGCTCTAGAAACTACCAAAAACTCACAAAACTCTCTCTGAACTTTCTCTCTTCTTTCCAACTCTTAGGAAACGACAAAAGTGCCTAATCGCGTCTAATTTTTGGCCTTAAAAACAAAGCCCTAGGTTTCCATCAACCGAATTGTGTCAGACCAAACAAAATAGAACTAACCCGATCACAAACCGTACAATTGCATCGATTGATGCACTCCCCTAACGTCGATCAACGCACGAACCGGAAATCCGGTTCGTGGGCGTTATAATTCTCTCCCACCAACAAGGATCTGTCCTCGAATCCCACAACACCGTACATCCGTCAAGGACCTCCGTGCAACTGCCACCACGGCCCACACATCCTCCGACCAAACTAGACATTATCAGCCAAAGTTTCCCGTGCAATTGTCACAACAGTCCGCACACCTTTCGACTAAACTTTTGGAGGCCCTTTTCTTGTCAATATACTCACATCTTCGACTTTAATTTCCCACAACTCAGTGGTTCCCCCGTTTTTGGTCGCAACCGACAAAACATGTTGGCTCACTGTCAAGCTATCTGCCTTAAATTACGATATCCAAGAAGTAACTCACATCTACCCCCCCCCCCNNNNCCCCCCCCCCGCTCTCAGGTCGCAACCTTTGAGACATATCGGCTCGCTGCTTGGCCGCAACCCATAGCTATGGTATCCTAGGAATCTTAAAATCCCGCTCTTGGGTCGTCATCCTAAAGCGCGCTCTCGGATTGTCATCCGAAGCTAACATATTACTCCCACCCTCTGGCCATAAAGTCCATCGCAATATCGATACCACATGAGTTGGACCCACACGGTCTAGAGCAAATAAGTCTGATGCCTTCGAGTATATCTCCCAACTAGACCTATCTCGACACTTTCGTTTTTTAGAAAGCAAAGACAAGTGGTTGGTATTGTTGGAATTATGAAAGTTTTCAGGAAATAGAAGTTTCTAAAAACTTTCATAATTCCAACAATAACAACCACTTGTCTTCGCTTTCAGGAACAAGCTTCACTTGAATTACGCATCCCGAACACCACCTCATCTTGGTACTTAGTCGCACAACCAACCACCGCTAAGCGATCAAGTATCAAGTGAGATGGGCTGAAATACTCCATTCTGCTCGAACCACAGACTTCACCTCACAACAATCCAAACGACAATTGGGAATGAGGTTATGCAGGCTCAAGCCTCGACCTGCTTATCGAACCATTTCTTGAACCTTGCCTTCATCCTCGCCTCATGCTCCCAAGTCTGCTCCTCAACGCCATCACAGTCCCACAAGACTCTCATTAAAGGAATCTCTTCCGCGAAAGTTCCTTAACCCTCCTCTCGAGAACCCTCATTGGCATCGCCTCTAAAGTCATGTTGGGCTGAAGATCCTCAGAAATCTTAGTCAACAACTGATCATCCTTATGAAGACACTTCCTCAGCATCAACACATGGAACACCTTGTGGAGGAAAACACGCATAACATCAGGCAACTCCAGCCTATATTCCACCAGTCCCACCCGCTAAACCACTCTGAACGGACCCATGTACCTCAGACTCAACTTGGTCTCTGTCAATAATCTGTTCAGACCCTGCAACATGGCCATCTTAAGGTACACTCTATCACCAACCTGAAACTCAAGATCCTTCCTCCTCTTGTCAGCATAACTCCTCTACCGACCCTAAGCCTCCCAAATGTTCAGCTTTAGAACCAAATCTTCTTCGAGGTCTTCTGAACAAAATCCGCACCATATATGCTCCTCTCTCCCACCTAAAACCAGCATAACAGTGTTCGACATGGCCTTCCGTACAACGCCTCATAAGGAGTCATCCCAATATTCTCCTAGTAACTGTTTTTGTAACCAAACTCTACCAAGCTCAAGTGATCCGTCAACTAACCACCCCAATCCAACACACACATCCTCAACAAATTCTCCAAAATTTGAGGATGATAGGCTGTACTCATATGAAACTTCGTGCCCAACTCTGCCTATAACGTCCTCCAAAACACAGAGGTGAACTTGGAATCTCTGTCAGTCAAAATACTCACATGCACACCAGGCAATCTGACTATCTCTTTTACATACTTCTTAGCTAAAACCGTCATTCCATCGATTTTCTTAATTGCCAAAAAATGTGCTGACATAGTAAGTTGGTCCATAATGACCCAAATGCCATCAAACGTCTGTGACACTAGCAATCCTACCACGAAGTCCATTTTGATCATATCCCAGTTCTACTCCTAAATGGGTAAACTCTATAGTAACCCACCCAGAACCTGATGCTTGACCTTCACCAAGTAGCAAGTGTCGCACCTCGCAACCCAATCAGCCACATCCTTCTTCATCCTGACCTAGTGATAATATCGTTTGAGGTCACGATACATCTTCGTCGCTCCTGGATGAATGGAAAACACGCTTAGATGAGCCTCCCTCAGAATCTCCTGCCTCAATTCCTCATCCTTGGGCTCACAAATCCGTCCATGTACAAGGATTTTCCCATTGGCGGAGACCTGATACTGCGAACCGACATCTCTAGAGGCCTTTACCAGCCACCTCCAAACCCTAAGGCTCATGTGAGATAGCACACAACCTCAAAGCACTAATCTCACCCACTAAGGACTCCATGTTATACTCCTGAGCTGAAGCAGCCCGCTTCCGACTCAAAGCCTCTGCAACCAGGTTAGCTTTACTAGGGTGGGTAGCTATCTCGAGATCATAATCCACTACCAACTCCATGCAATGCCTTTGGCTCAAATTTAGCTCAGGCTAAGTAAAAATGTACTACAAGCTCTGATGATCTGTATATACCTAAAGCTTTCCTCCATAAAGATAAGATCTCCAAATCTTACAAAGCGAAAACCACCGCTAGCATCTCCAAATCATGAGAAAGATAGTTTGCTTCATGCTTCTGCAACTGCCGCGAAGCATAGGCAATAACCTTCCCATACTGCATCAACACACCCCAAACCAACTCCGGAAGCATCCATATACACGACATAAAGTTTATTCTGCTCCGGCACTGCCAACACTGGTGTGGGAGTCAACATTTGCTTAAGGCTGGCAAAGCTCGCCTCACACTTCGATGACCACAAAAATAGAACCTCTTTCCCTGTAAGTTTGGTCATCGGCTACGCAATACTCGCAAAACCTGGATTAAATCTCCTGTAGTATCCCGCCAACCCCAAGAAACTCCTAACCTTTGTGATATTACGAGGTCTTGGCCAATCCCTAATGACCTGAATCTTCTTTGGATCCACTGAAACTCACTCTGCAAAAATAATGTAACCCAAGAATCTCATTCCCTGTGCCAGAAAATGCACTTACTCAACTTAACAAAAAGCTTCGGCTCCCATAGCTTTTCCAGAACTGCTCTCATATGTACCTCATGCTCCTCAAGACTCTTAGAGTATACTAGGATATCCTCGATGAAAATGATGAAAAACACATCCATAAAGTCCTGAAACACGTTGTTCATTAATTTCATAAATGCTGCTAGCGCATTAGTCAAATCGAAAGGCATCACCACAAACTCATAATTCCCATACCTCGTCCTGAAAGCCGTCTGCTTCTTAAGCTCTGCTATCTCTGCTGGAGCCATCCTGTAAGGCGCCTTGGACAACGGTGTTGTCCCTGGTTCCAGCTCAATCGTGAAGGGATCAGACTGAGATGGTGGTAACCCCTGCAACGACTGGAACACATCCTCAAAATCCTCCACAAACCGAATACCTCAAACCGTAGACTGCCCCGCTGACTCCAACATCAAAATTGTAGCGATGTACGCTTCGCGCCCCATCATGATCATCATCTCTGCCTCGAAAGCTGAGATAACCAGAATCCTTAAGTCAATCTCATCCCCTAATAGACCAACATCTCTCCTGGACGCTCAAATATCACTCTACCGTGATGGTAATCCAGATGTGCCTTATATCGATGCAACCAATTCATACCAAGGATGAAATCATACAACTCTACGAGATCGATAATCAAATCAGCTGGGATCGACTCCCATGAAATCTGAATATCAACACCTCTCGCCCATCCAATAACTCTCAGAAACTCGTCTCCCGCGATTTTATGAACACCCACCCGCTCTTTGGGATCTCCTTTGATATTGGCGCTCTCAGCGCACTCCAGGGTAAGGAAGCAATTAGTTATTCCAGAATCAAGACGTGGGACTTAAACCCGTCCACCAATAAGGTTCCTACACTAAGCTAATATGCTAAGAACCCTAACATTTTATCAAAGGCAATTCATAAAATCTGAAGTTTCGAAATTCACAAATTCTTAACTTAGAAGTTAAACCTATGATTGCACTGGCATAGATCCGCTGGTCTCCATGGTCGATCAAACCCGTAGTATCAGCTCGATCCACCCAACCGGCTGCACGCCCAGCTGCACTCCCGGCTGCACTCTAGCTTGCACCACTACCACTGCCATTTGCTGAAACTTAGGACATCGGACTTGATGTGCCCCGTATCGCTGCAGTGGTAGCACACTTGAGTATCTGCCTGCTACTGTCATTGCCCGCTCCTTACTCCTCTGGGGACAGTTGACCATCTTGTGGTCCATGCTACCGCACCCGTAGCATCCCTCACCACTAGGACTCTGAGTAGCCTCCAACTTTTTCTTGGTTCCCTGTGCAGGCTTTCCGTCCTTGCTAGAACCTCCTTGATGATGAACATACCTCGGTTGTACCACTGGATTAATGCCACCACATAAGCTCTCATGTTCTCCTCAATCTCAGCTGTAGTCTCAAGTCATCCCGAAGCACCCTCATGAACCTCCTGACCTGCGAGTCCTCAAACTCCATTACCCAACCCCCATACACAAAAATCCGAATGAACTCCACGTATAGCTCACGAACTAACTGAGTCCTTTGCGACAGTTGCATGAACTGCACCTTCATCCAGTCTATTGTTTCACGAGAAAAATACTTACGGTTGAACTCCTCAATGAAATAACCCCAAGTCATGTCCCTCTACACTCTATTGGCAGCCACTGACCTTCACAACACATGAGCGTTATCTACCAAGTAGTGAATCCTTATATCCACATGATACTCCTTAGGATACCTGAGAGACTAGAAGTTGCATTCCAGCTTCGTCCTCCACGCATCCGCCACAATAGGGTCGGTACTACCTGCGAACTGAGTCTTACCAATCCTACACATCTCCCCCAGAATGATGACGTATTGGGAATGAGCTCCTGCACCTGCAGCCACTGGCTGCTGCACCTCCGCCACCATAGGCGGCATAATCGAAGCCTACGCCGGAATAACTCCTTGCAACCACTCCAACAACTGCGCCACCAAGCCCATAATTCTAACATCTCGGCTAGGGGCTTAACCTGCAGCAACTCCCACACCCGGAAAGCCAGCACAAACGGCTATCCCGACACTAACACTGCCCGCATCGGCTCCACCGGCTCCTACGATCCCATAGGAACCACTACCAGCCACACCCATTGACCCCTCCTGAAACGTGTGCGACTCGCCGACGCCCTCAATCATCACACTCTGATCCACAGTCTCACTAGTAAATGGACCTCTATCGCTATCACGACCACAACCTAGACTGCGTCCACGACTACGACCGCGTCTACGACCAGCAACAACGCCACCTCTAACCATCTGCGCTACCAAAGACAGAAGGCTAAGTACAAAATTCAGACCGCATACACAATCACACAACCTACCGTGGAATCTCATAGAAGACTCGAAGAGGATGTTCTAGGACCCCATGCAACATACAATTAACTAAATCTCATAATCAACTGAAGCATGCATTCCCAAACATCAACAGTAAAAGCTACAGTTAGCCCTAGGCATTCGGGTACCCGTTCGGGTTTGGGTCGGGTATTTTTGATTTTTGGGTATTTCGGTAAAGGGGTCCTAGAACCATTCGGGTATTTTTAGTATTCAAATCGGATTTCGGATAAACACCCATCAGATTCGAATCGGGTTCGGGTTTTATCCAATACTCGAAATATACTTCAGATTTGGGTTCGGTTTTGATTATTTACATCACAAACTTAACAAAATACTGGAATTCAATCCGAATTTCAAATATATCCAAATTAAATTCTCTCCAACTCTCATATTAAATGTGAAGAAAAGGTTTGACAAACATGTTTTTTTGTTGAAAATATTCTATTTGTTTTGCATTTCTTCTTCTTTGTGTTTTTTAATATGTAAAAACAATATTTTGGTATCTAGAATTCATGAGTATAGAATAAAAAATGCAATTAAGCCTCTACAAAATAATTAAAATCTCTCATATCTAATTTTTTTTTTTTAAATGAAAAATATTGTACATAGTAATATATAAAAACAAGAGGTTTTAGAATTAGTTAAAGATATTAAAGTGGCAAAATGGTTAGAATGCACCCATTGAATGCTTTAGGTGATGGGTTCAAACCTCACTAGTGACTATTTTGCACTATACTTATACATGTTTGGGTTAATTCGGATACCCGTTCGGATATCGGATAATACTTGATCGGGTTCGGGTACTCATCTCAATAAATCCTAGACCCATTCGAGTACTTTAAAATTTTGGATACGGGTTCGGATCGGGTTTTTCGGATCGGATTCGGGTTAGATTTTTGGGTTCGGGTATTTTGCCCAGGCCTAGCTACAATGAACCCTAGACATAGAAATCGTAAGGGCTCTGATACCAAAACGAAACAATCCAACCCATTTTTTTTCTTTTTAACATAACATTTAACTAGTGATCTCATACTCACTAACAACCTAACAACGTTTAATTCAAACCGCAGAAATAACAACAACAATAAACCATCAACTATCCAACAAAGAACTCCAATAATGAATAACCAATTATTATTCCAACATAAACCAGTAATAAATCAACCAACAAAGTCTTAAAGCGTTAAACCAGCAACCTAGCAATATTCTAATGATCCGACTCTAGTAACTTAACAAAAGCCAAATATCAACCAAGCGAGCCACTAGAACATCCTCTTCTTCATCGTCTTGATTCCATGATCACACTTTGCCTTTACCTGCAGCACAAACAACAATATAGATGCATGAGTATTTTCACTCGGTGAGTCATCCTCCCATCTACTGGGCTATACACACAAGCGAAAAGATAAACAAAAACCATACTTAAAAGCAAGCAAACCAGACATGCGTCGTCATTGCGCCCTTGCATCGATCAATGCAACTATCAAATCCCTAGCTGCGTCGAACGATGCTCTCCTTGCATCAACCAATGCAACCTCACATCTCCATCAAATCCCTAGTTGCATTGAACGATGCACTCCTTGCATCGAACGATTCAGTCGCGCGGATCATCCCCGAACACGATCTCTTGACTTCTCTCGGTTCTAACCGATGTTTCATCATCTGTGTCGTCAAATCCGACCTCAACAGGCCACAAACAACATGACAACCAAGCAAAAACAAGTAAAAAAGCAATCAATTCATAAGTTAATATTTTATTATTTTATCGATAAAATAATAATTATTAATTTATCGATAAATTAAAACTTTTCTGAATTAATAAAATTTCGTGATCCTGATTTTATTAATTTATAGAGGTTTTACTAGATATAGAGTAGTATATATGAAAAGTGTAAGAAAATTAATTTGATCACAAAAATTACAAAAGTAATTTCTAAAAATTAATGCTATTATACATATGCTAATGTTTAAGAATCTTCCCGTATTTATTGGCATAACATGTCCAAAACAAAAACAAAAAAAAAACCCAAAAAACATGAGAATAAATTCCCAAATATTTTCCAGAGGGTAGACATGTCCTTGAACTATTTATCAATATAAATATTATACTAATGTTGTTATCATGGTGGCACCGGAACAAAGATAGGGGTTTTAATGGTGGCACAAGAACAATTATTCAGACTGAACGTAACTAGTAGAATAAGTGAAAAAAATGTAGATTGGAATGTTTAATGCCTAGAAAACACAACCCAACAAAATTATATTTAAATTTTGAGTTAATAAATATATATTTCATATTCATAGTAGCATAGTTAAATTTGTTTTCTAAACCACTGCAGTTAATCTAAGTAATTTGTTTGATGGAATTGTTTTGATCGATATAAAAGTAACTCATCCATTTTAAAATGTAAATTGATTGGCTTATTTTAATTATCTTACAATTTAACGTATTTAAGTGTTAGTGTATGTCACTGTGTTAGCATAGAAAAGTTGTTAATAATGTTCATATACTTGTGTTGCTTTACAAATTTTAGTAGAAAAACATATATAACATTTCAATTTAAAACAAAAATACAGCTCGGCCTCCAGCGCTATACAAAATACCGGGAACAAAAATAATAAAGGAAAAGATTTTTATTTCATTTTCTTTTTATTTTATTAACGGAGACTGCACAGAGGAAACCACAATTTGGTCGATGGTTGGTTCCACGTTTGGCTTCATTTATAAATCCGAACTAGAAAATTTATTGAGAAAAACTATGTGCATACCATGTTCCCAAGTCTTAACTAACAGGAGAGGCCGGGCAACATGCCAACATCCAATTCTACGGATGGATTACTATAACTTTTCAAAGTTTTTATAATTATACATAGGGGAATTTTTTTTATTTTTATAAATTAAATCAATATAGGATATATGCAACTTTATGTTGGTGTCAGTTGTTTACAAATCTTTCAAACGGTCAAGTTTGGTCTATTGTTAAACATTTATTTTATTATTTTTTTGTCAACCAAACATTAATTTAGAAAATAACTTCAAGGTTGATTGCCCAAACTGGAGGATAAGAGTTTACAAAAGAAATTTCAGAAGGTAAAGATCTCGAGGAACGAGCAAGACGATCTGCCCGAACATTAAATGTCCTTGGAATCTTTTAAAGCGTGAAAGAAGGAAAGGAAGAGCGGAGCAAGCAAAAATCATCCAACAGGTTGGAGAAAGCGGGCCACTCATCAGGAGACTGTACCATCGCCACTAATTCTGTACAATTCGTCTCAAAACGTTGACAATCGACATCCCTCGCCAGCAGGGATTCCATCGCCCAAATCAAGGCCTGAAGCTCCGAATGTAGGGGAGAAGGGCTCCGCCGTTGACTCCGTGCTCCCATTAACACCGTGATATCCTCCCTGTCACAAAACAACCAAAAGGGTCCGAGACCTTCCAAGAACCATCAACCTGACACCGGGGAGAAGGGTCCCGAACCTCCACAGGCAAAGGATCTAGTGCAGCTGAGTAGAAGGACTTGGCCTCTTCCCATAACACTTTGTCATTGGTCGCCTGATTAATAACCTCAATTGGTTCCGCTTCAATTCCTTGAAAAACTTTTTTATTTCTATCCTTGCAAATTGACCATAAGAGCCACGGTAAACGTAGACATATATCCGGGACATCCGTCTGGGATAATGCCCGCCAAAAGAGAAAATCCAGATTCGAATATATTGAACCATAGGGAAACCCCCCAGGGTTTGAGGCAATCGGGGACAAATCCCAGATCCGACGTGAATGGGAACACTCAAAAAGAGCGTGATTTATAGTCTCCATCTCCGAGTCACATCGTTTACATAGAGTATCGCACCGGACACCCCGATGTGCCAGCCGCTCCATTACAGGGAGGGAGCCGGAAGCAATCTGCCAGAAGAAATGTTGAACCTTCGGAGGAACCTCAAGTTTCCAAGCGTGTGCCCTAACCGTCGTGCACGACGGTCCATATTCTACCTCCTTGATTAATTCCCGGGCTAACCGATAACCCGATTTAACCGTATATTTCCCTGATTTAGTATAGTGCCAAATCAATTTATCGGGTTTATAAACTTTACTAATCTCCATAGAGTGAATAATTTGGACATCCAAGGGGTCCAAAAACTCCTCAAGAATTGGCATTTGCCATTCCTTAGTAGTTGGATTAATCAAATGATTAACCATTAAACTGGGAAGTAACAATCTTCCTCGACCATTCGCTGGTCGTGGTGGATTATCCGGAATCCAGGGATCCCGCCAGACCGAAACCTGACAAGCTGAACCTATCGCCCAACGTGATCTGTGTACCACCAAACCTTTAGTTGAAAAAATACTCCTCCAAGCAAAAGAGGGGGAGTATGTCTTTTTGGCTTGTAAGGGATGTTCTTTTCGAAAATAACGTCCTCGCATTACCCAAGCCATCAACGAACTTGGATAATGAATTAACCGCCAAAACTGCTTTGCCAACATTGCATCGTTGAATTGTTCCAAAGACCGGAAACCCAAAACACCATCACATTTATCCGTGCACAACTTATCCCATGCTAACCAATGCATGCCTCGTGCCTTATCATTCGACTTCCACCAAAAGTTTGAGATAACACTCGTTAATTTAGACGTCAGCTCCTGCGTTAATTTATAAGAAGACATGACATGAGTTGGAAGAGCCAACGCTACCGATTTTATCATAACTTCCTTTACCCCTTTGGATAAATACTTAGCCGACCAACCATTCACTCGATCATCCAAATNATCCTTCCAAATTGACCATAAGAGCCACGGTAAACGTAGACATATATCCAGGACATCCGTCTGAGATAATGCCCGCCAAAAGAGAAAATCCAGATTCTAATATATTGAACCATAGGAAAACCCCCCAGGGTTCAAGGCAATCGGGGACAAATCCCAGATCTGACGTGAATGGGAACACTCAAAAAGAGCGTGATTTATAGTCTCCATNTCACATAACTAAAAACCTTAGTTCTCGAACCCTGGAGGTTCTCGGGAATGCCTAGATACGAACCCATACCACCTTCTTTGGAGATACCCATAACAGATTTCAAATGAATCCTTCGATCAGACGCTTTCCCATAATCTCCTATAATTTCCATAACCTTAGAGCATTCTGCCGTCTCTGCTTTACAGAAAAACAAACTATCATCTGCAAACAACAGATGTGAGACGGGCGGACAATCCCGAGCCAACTTAATACCGGTGATCCTATCCTCTCTTTCAGCCTTCTTAATATTAGCAATTAAAACCTCTGTGCAAAGTATGATTAAGTAAGGAGATAAGGGATCTCCTTGACGTAAACCCCTCTGTGGCCTAATAGAACCTCGTGGCTGTCCATTGATAAGTACCTGATATGTAACCGAGGATACACACCACATAATCCAGGAGATCCATTTCCTATCAAACCCCAATTCAACCATTAAAGCTTCTAAAAAGTCCCATTCAACGCGATCATAAGCTTTACTCATATCCGTCTTAAAGGCAAGAAAGTCCGTCTTACATCGAGGATTTGTATTTAAGCCATGAAACATTTCCTGAGCAACCAGTATATTATCTGTAATTAAACGACCAGAAACAAATGCCGATTGGGTGTCTGAAACAAGAGACGGAAGGAGCCGTTTCAACCGAAAACAGAGGACTTTAGAGATAATCTTATAACTCACATTACAAAGACTGATCGGTCTAAATTCCATCATCCGTTGAGGCCTTTCGTTTTTAGGAATGAGACAAATATTTGTTTCATTCAATCGCGGATCAAAGCAATCCGTATGAAAAAAACTCTTTAATCAAAGCCACCAAGTCTTCTTTGAGGGAAGCCCAAAACCTCTGGAAAAACAAGGCTGTCATCCCATCAGGTCCTGGTGTTTTCTCGGGTGCATCGCAAACAAAGCCCTGCGAATCTCTGCTACCGTAATTTCCTTTATTAAAATCCTGTTCATACTATCTGAAATCAATGTGGGAACTTCATGTAGCATCTGGTAAATCCCCCTCACATCAGACCGCTTAAAAAGATCCGCAAAATATTTTTATTTTTCTTTTGTAATTATTTTTATGATGTTTTTCCTTTTAAAAAGAATGTTGCATATTTTAATCAAACTACATGAAAATTCTATACGCTATCTTATATTTTTTCTGTTTTTTTGGTCAAAACTTAAATACAAGGCCAAAAATTTATATTAAAAATCAGAATATTTGTTTAGGTATATGCATATACATTCTTCTTTTAATTTTTTAGAATTTGCCTTTAAGTTCAGGTTTTACCCTTCTGATTTTCAGGATAGTATGATTGAGAACAAATAATGAGCTTATATTAATCTTTGATTAATTTAGGATAATGTTACTATAGTTATATATAAAATTAGTCAATAAGTTTGGAGAAATGCTATTTGTTAGTGTGCCATTTTTCGAAACCACTCAGTTACCGTTTTTCAAAACCACTCAGTTTCCGCATTTGTTAGTGTGCCATTTTTCTTCCAACAAGCTTCTACCACGTTCATAGCCTCAGATCTCCACTCATCAAGAAGGATCTCTCAAGAACAGCAAGGATTCTTCACAAAAACTCTTAGGAACTAATCTCACTCTCTCGAAGGATGAAAAGTGGCTAATACTAGACAAAAGCGTCGATTTTTCCCTTTTGTTATCCGACCTTAGGATTTTCTACACAAAACCGCATCATACCGACGATCTAAAACCCAACCGGCAGAACCACCAATTGATAGTGTCGACCGACACCCTCCATGGTGTCGATCGACACCCAACCCAAAAATCCAAAAGCTGGTTCGGGGATGTTACAATTCTCCCCCACCAGCATAGATTCGTCGTTCTGGTGTCAGTCGCACTAACACCTAGCGAAGGTTGGTATCGACCAACAACCTCCTGGTGTTGATCGACACGGGCAACCTGATGTCGACCAACACCAGGCCGACAACCACCGAAAACCCTAGTTGTGTTGACTGACACCTCCACATGGTGTCGACTGACACTCCTTAAAGCCCTCGTGTCGTCTTCGCTTTGGTGTCGATCAAAACTGATGTCGAGCATCATTTTTCTAAGATCTCCAGCGTGAATCTCCATTCTAAAATGCCTCCCACTCGACCAAGGCATACATAGGAGAAAATACAAGCGACAGAGACACGAAAATCACACAAACATTCAAGAGAAATCAATCACAAAACTCATAGAAACACAAAACAGAGAATCTCAAGCTTAGATCATGTACTCACTCTTCCAACAAGAAGATTCTGACCCTAAACCCACGAAAACAGCCTCCCAACAAGCTTTTACCACGATCCTAAGGATCTCTTAAGAACAACAAGGATTCTTCACAAAAATCTTAGAAACCAATCTCACTCTCTAGAAGGATGAAAAGTGGCTAAAACTAGATAAAAGCGTCGAGTTTTCCCTTTTATATCCGACCTTAGGGTTTCCTACACAAAACCGCATTAAACCGATGATCTAAAATTGAACCGGCAGAACCACCAATTTATGGTGTGACCGACACTTTCTTTGGTGTCGATCGAGATCCAAACCAAAACTCCAAAAGCTGGTTCTTGGATATTAGAGTTATACTGAAATTCTTATGGTTTTTGACCATCACCGCTTATTCTCTGCATAATATAAGCAGACATATAGGTCGCGTTTTTGAATAAGGAACATGTCATGTCAAGATTAAATGAAAAGGAAAATTATCTTTTAACATTGTTCCCATTACCCATATTTTGTAAGAAATGCGGCTTCCGCAGCCGCTTAGACGGAGAATAATAACTCGGAAGTCGGAATATGCCGTGATTTCACTATAACTAATGTATTATCTATAGTGACAAAGTATCTCTAAAATAAAAATATTTTTTATTCAGCTACTACTGATAAAAATAATAGGTATCAGGAAAGTGTTTTTAATCAAATGGTTACAATACCACCTTTCCCCAGTATAATAAGAATTAACTATGGATTGAGTATGGTATCGATTAAATAATGAAAAAAAAATAGCTATCAGTGATTTAGTAACTTTGAAGAGGTCACAAATCATATCAAATTAAAACTCAATATGGTGCTATCATTTTAAATTTATTGTATTTATAAAAAAGCTGGTCCTCTGCACGCAAAAAGTAAACTCCTCTTTCTATAAATGTGAACAAGTCCTTGGTTATTTGATACAGCTATGTAACTTGACTGAATAATGTTGACATGTATAATTAAGGTTCCACCATTTCTTATCAAATATCTGATGATATCACTCTTATTTTCTTTTGCAGAAAAAAGTCTGGTAGCAATCCAAAAAATTGTCAATAGAAAAAGTTAGAATTTGGTTTTCAATTGATAAAATGTTAGAATTTGTTTTTAATTTTCCCATATACAAATATAATTAATTCGTTCCAGTTTGAAGTTTAAAATTTGAAAACATACGTTAGATGTGTAAACATCTACCACTGAATTAAATTTCAATAGCTATTACAAAATATAATGTCTAATTTAAGCATCTAATCAATAGAACATGAATAATAATAATATATGTGAATATACCTTGGCATGGAGATAGTTATCTATAATGTGAATATAATAAATACTATCTAATCTTCAATATGTTGTACGGTTCCTTCTATCTAGGAGTGTGTTGTACGCGTTGACATTTTGATGGTATATCTATATGCTTTGATAAGGAACCGTACAACACATTTTTCTTAGCTTTCTCGAGGACACAAAACTATTAAAAAAGCTATAAGCTGGAATTTCGGAAATTATTATAGAATAGTACAAACTAAAAAAAAAAGTATATAAAAGTTGTACGAAAAATTGAAGGAAAATCAATATAGGATAACAAACTGATGGTATAACCTTTTTGATATCACATTTATGATTGATAATTATTGATAAAGCAGTATGGATATACCAATCAAAACATATAGGATGGTAAAATAAATAACACAATATAAAATAAACAGCGTTATAACTAGCCAATATATATCTTATTTATATGTCTATATATAACAGGTTAGACTTTATTTTTATATTATCGAACTGTTTTGTATAAAGCCACAAGGATTTGATAGATCAAATCAGTGAGTACTTTCTATTTTCGTTTTCAACACATTTGGGTGTTTTAGGCCATGGATGTTTGTAGTTTAAAAAGGGTTCTTGAATTTTGGATCATATTTTTGGTTTTTAGATATTGATTTTACTAGTTTTTGATTTTTTTGTATATTTTAGTTTCTTTACAAACGTGAATGGAGAAGTGTCTTTAGTCAAGTGGTTAAAGCATCATCTCTGCGACCGATCACACCAGAGTTTGATTTCATTAAATCGCGATGCCTTGCATAATAAGTTGATAGATTATATTATTTTGATAAAAACAAATAAGGAAAAAATAAAAAAATGTTGACTATGGTTTTTTGAGGAAAATTTTCTTTGAAAAATGTTAAAACACTTAAAAACTAAATTTCCTATTTTCTTTAAAAACTTATTTTTTTTTTCTTTCAAAATTATGAAATGGATACAAAAGTGCAAAAAACAATGCCAAAAACTATCTAAGGAACAACAAACATTCAAGGTCTTACTTAATGTTATTTTTTATGACAGTTGAAAATAATTCTACATAAAATAAGTACATATTTTCTTTCTTATTTAATTTATGAGGTCTAAATTTGTTCAGAAATCTTTTTTTTTTATCATTAGTAACATTTATTTGAATAAGGTAGTCTGAGGCGTTCGGGTAATCGATTTGGTTTCGGATCTATCCATTCAGTTTTGGATATTTTGGATATAGAGGTTTAGGATCCATTCGGTTACTTTACAATTTTGGTTCGGGTTCAGTTCAGTTTTGGTTATTTTTGGTTCGATTCCAGGTATCCGAAATAGTATAATTTTGTTTTTAAAAATATTAGTTGAATAAAATTTGATTATAATTTAACAAATATATCTAAATACTTCTAGATATTTGGTTTATTTAAAATATTTTGATATTTGGTTTACTTCAAATATTTTAATATATTATTTGGTTTTTAGTTTAATTGTTACCTTATCTTAATTAACACACGCATAGAAGTGTTAAAACTTTGAAGTGGCGCATTGGCCACATTTTACGCTCAAGTTTTGCTGAGTACTCACATTCGATTGTCGGCTAAATCATATTTTTAATATGAGTTCGGTTTGATTCGGATAACCGAATGAATATCGGTTTGGTTATTAGCTGATATCTATTGATAGTTGAAACACTATCCAATCGATTATTACCCACTAACCGAACCAAAACCGAAATTTGGTTTTGTTTCGGTTCGGTCCATTCGGTTCGGTTTATTTGTCCAGGACTAGAATAAGGAAATGTTTGCATGTGGAAGAAAGTAAATATTTAGGGTGTGAAATATTACTCTTCCGTGAGTAACCACTAATCAGAGGTGGGATAAATAGCTGTAACATCCGTGAACCAATTTTTTGGTTTTGAGATAGGTATCGATCGACGACACCATAGGAGTATTGGTCGGTACCATCAGTTTCTGGTTCGAGCGAATTAGAGCAGTTTAGTTTAGGATAATAAACCTTAAAACGTGTTATTTAAGGGAAAATTCGAGTTTGAGGGTTCTGTGACTGCTCATTGGTCGTTTCCAGAGAAAAGAAAGAAAGAGAAGTTTTCCAAGTGTATTCTTGTGGGGTATGCTTCCTGTGGAGTGGTGATCTGAGGCTAGGAACGTGTTGGAGACTTGCTGTGGTGTTTTTCGTCGTTCTACAGTCATAATCTTCTTGTTTAAGAGGTGAGTGCATGACCATGGCTGAACTAAGCTTGAGATTTTCTGTTGTGTTGTTCTATGAGTTGTGTGATTGATTCCCTTGAATATTTTTGTGATTTTTGTGTTCTATGTGGCTTGGTCTCGCTCTTGTGGATGACTTGGTTGAGTGAGAAGCAATTGGAGGCGTAGATCTAAGCTGGAGATCGAAGAAAAACGATGCTCGGTATCGGGGTCGATCAACACCAAGATGTTGTTGGTCGACACCAATGCGAGGACGACGCGAGGACTGTAAGGAGTATCGATCGACACCATGGAGAGGTGTTGGTTGACACAGACTAGGGTTTTCTGGGAATGTCGAGCAGGTGTTGGTCGACACCAGGTTGAGAGTGTTGATCGACACCAGGATGGTGTCAGTTGACACTAACCTTCAACAACGGCTGATCTTTGTTTGTTTGGCCTGGTTTGATTGTGTTATAGGTTGTTTGTTGTTTGGAGATCTCAAATGCTTGTGTGTGCCCAATAGATGGGAGGATTTTCTCGCTGAGTATTTGTGATAATACTAACACATCTCAATTGTTGTTTGTGGTGCAGGTAAAGGAAAATTGTGATAGTGGAATCAGGGCGATGAAGAGGAGGATGTTCTAGAAGCTTGGTTGATTGTTCTATGCATCAGTTAGGTTTCTAGAATGGAACATTGTTGTCTAGAACGGATGTTAGGTTGCTAGTTCTATGAATTGTTGTATGCTTTTGGTATTGTTATATTGTTGATGGATTCATATATTTATTTTATTCATTTAATGATATTGGTTTATTTTATTTTCTGTTATCTGCTGGTTGTATTGATTGGAGATAGGTTGTTAGTGAGTATGTGATCACTAGAGAATTATTATATTAAAAAAATAGGATGGATCGTTTCAATAACCAAAGCAAACTAACCTGTAACGCCCTGACCGTCACCTTGCTTAGTCGGCCCCACGTCCACTCTTGGCCAATGGGTCCACCTTACTTAGTAGGCCCCACGTTCACTCTCGGCCTGTCGGCCCACACATATCCGGCGGCCGAGAAACTTTAAAGACTTGTTTACCATCCCTACAAATCACCAATTGATATCTCTCTGTGTTTTTTCCACACTCGCACAGTTTCGACAATCTATTCCCGGAAGGTCACCTATCCTAAAACTACTCCAGCTCAAACACGCTTAACTATGGGGTTCTCTCAGGGCCCTTGACCGAAAAGATAAGTGTACTTTTGTGACATAGGTGGCAAAATCAATTCGTTTAAACTTTTCCGCAAACCGGGTTGTCACATACCAAACTGACCAAAAACTTTTGTTGTTTGGTTCGGTTTCAATTATAGGTCTTGAAGGTATCGACAATATGTTAGATTATTTTGATTAACAAAAAATATTTGTTCAGTCCTTTTGCTAAATGATTTTGTATATATTATCGAAGTACGGGTTTCCAGAGCGGGGTATTCGTTACTTAACGTTAAGGTTGCGTTCGCTTTGCTCGGAAGGTCCGAGAAGTTGAGTCGTCATTTTCTAGGGTTCTATCAAGCTGGAACAATGGGAATGTTATTAGGCGATGAATTGTTATTATGGGCTTAGGATCTAACACAACACAAAATTTAGAGCAAATCCTAATTTAATATGGTATAAGATCCTACACACACTGACCTATTAATTAATCCAGCCCGGAAAAAGGTTTGATCATCCCATTAATTGAAGGCCACATAGAATGCCCAGTTCCATCGAGATAGCTAAAAAAAAAAGCATTATCTCGAGGGGGCGAGATGGATTTTATCGATATTAATGGCTAGAAGAGCCATTATCTCGAGGGAGCGTGTGGAGAAAGATCCCACATTAGAAATATGATGGGACTTAAGTAATATATAAAAGGTCAGGGCCAATCCATTCATTGCCAATTGGTTTTAAGTTGGAAGCTCATAACAAATCCTAATCTAGCATGATATCAGAGTCTCCCTTTGGCCTGCGAAATTTGCTTTGAATATCTCATCCAAATCGTGAGTCAAGCATGACTTGAGAGGACAAAAGTGCTGACAAGCCTGTGGTCATGGATTCCAGTGGTGAAGCAGCGTTGATCTCACCATCTAATTTTAACACAAGTGATCCTATAGGACAGGTTTTAACACCAATCCTTTTGAACGGTACCAACTATTAAAGATGGTCCAAACACATGATGAATGCCTTACGAACCGTAAGTTGGGATTTCTTAATGGAAGTCTCAAACGACTAGTCGATGATGGCGAAAATGTGGATCATTGGGATATGTTTAATTCAATAATCATAAAATAGTTGTTCAGCGCTGTGGAACCAAGACTACGATCATCAATATCCCTTGTCGATGATGCCTTCGTGATGTGGGCAAGTATGAAGAATCGTTGGTCTATTAGCGATGGTATGCGTGAGCATAAACTTTAATTCTATAGTGACAAGTACCTCCAACGCGACCCCAACCAAATTTCCACCACTTACGGATCATCAATGGAGCTCACTAGCTGACTTCATTGAGAAAAACAAGAAAATCAACTGATCGAATCAAGAGGGAGATTCTGGTAAGAGAGAAATTTTTTTTTATATGGAAGTTATACTCGGTTAGATTTGACTATTGACTCAGGCCCATTTCATCATATGACGGTGATATTAATCTCTTGACCAAACTTCATAAAATCGACCCATGTGCTATCAGATTACCAAATGACAAAGTTACTTGGGCAACACGACATATAACTCTTTTTCTTGGAGGAAAATTAATACTTAGTCATGTGTTCTATGGAATTATCAATTACACTTATATCTATTGCACAATTGTTACGTGATGATGCCATTGTTATTATCTTTACTAAACAGTTTTGTGTGATATAGGACCAAGCTTCAAGAACTTTGATTGGAGCGGGAACTGAATGGGGTTTATCATTTGGCTGGTGCTGTGTTACCTCAGTCAAATAGTGTTGCAACAGGGAATACTCGAGAATTATGGCATAGCAGAATGGGTCATCCTTCGCCGAAAGTCTTGTCATTTCTTTCAGAAATTGGTGTTTTCAATAGTAGTATTAGTGCTTTGAAGGAATGTTGTGATGTTTGCTTAAGAGCAAAACAAACTAGTGTTTCGTTTTCCGAAAGTTCAAATAAAGCTGATGATTTATTTTCTTTAATTCATTGTGATGTTTGGGGACTTTATAGATCAAAGAGTACTTGTGGAGCAGTTTATTTTCTTACTATGGTCAATGATTTTTCTCGAGCTGTCTGGACACATCTACTTCTTGAAAAATTATAACAACCCGTCCCGCGGACCCCAATAGCCCACCGCTAGCCGCCCTAACATACCCCAAGCTGGCCCTGCAGGGCATCGACCCTAAACCCTCACTGTGGATAGGAACTATTCATCCAAATCCACCAGTAGGTTATTGGTGCGCCAGGCGTTCCTCGAACCCTGGTCCCCACCCTTTAACAATCTTCCCACAGGACAAGCTGTCACCAATTGATCTGCAAGTTGGATCAGTTGAGGATAATCAGACTTGGTTGCAAATGGTTTTTTTGTATCAAATATAACTCGGACGATTCTATCGAATGGTTCAAGGCTATACTTGTTGCGCTTGGGAATCGTCAAAAGGAGGGAAATGACTATACTGAAACTTTTGCCCCAGTTGTGAAGATGACTACAATTCGTACTTTGTTGAAAGTTGCTGCTGCTCATGATTGGGAATTATTCCAGATGGACGCGCATAATGCTTTTTTACATGGTGATTTATAGGAAGAGATATACATGAAGCTTCATCCCGGTGTCACCGCAACAGAACCTAATCAAGTATGCAAACTTAAAAAGTCACTCTATGGGCTCAACTAAGCCCCACGGTGTTGTTTCACAAAGCTTTCTACTGCCCTTTTACAGTTTCGATTTAAATCGAGTTACATGGACTCGTCTCTCTCTACATACTTCAAAGGAAGTTCCTGTCTATGCGTTCTGATATATGTGGATGATTTTATTGTTGGGGGTAATGATGCGGCCTTAACAACATCATTTTAGAAGTATATGAGTGAGTGCTTTTATATATATGAAGGATTTAAGTCCTTTGAAACTTTTTTTGGGATTGAAGTGTCTAGAGGAAAACAAGGAACCTATATCTCTCAACGCAAATATACGTTGGATATCATTTCTGAATGAGGCATGCTTGGAGCTCAACCAATAGATAACCCAATGGAACAAAACCACGCTCTCGCTAAAGATGATGATGTGTTGTATTCTGGTCCATCTTGGTATCGCCGGTTGGTTGGTTGTTTGGTCTACTTGGCGCTTACTCGTCCAGAACTTAGCTACGTTGTTCTTCTCTTGGCACAATTTCTTATAGAATCTCGATAGCATTATTGGGAGGCGGCTGTTAGAGTTGTTCGGTATCTTAAAGGAACTTGAGGGCAAGGTATATTCCTTAGCAAGGACTCTGATCTTGATGCATATTTTGATTCTGACTATAATTCATGTCCAAAGATGCGTTGGTCTTTGTCTGGTTATGTTGGTTTTCTCAGAAAATCTCCTATTTGCTGGAAAACAAATAAGCAGAAAACGGTCTCCATATTTTCTACTGAAGCTGAGTATAGAACTATGACTTTTAACTACCAGGAAATAAAATGGGTGAAGGAGTTACTTCTTCTTTTTCATGTTCTTCGTCCAGAACCTATAACTCTTCATTGTGATAATAAAACTACTCTTTATATTGCAGCAAATCCAGTATTTCATGAACGGACGAAACACATAGAAAAAGATTGCTATTTTGTTCGGGATGGTATTAAAGAGGGCATTCTCTCTACTAAAAATACATTAGTACTGTAGAACAGTTGGCTGAATTCCTAACCAAGGCCCTTGGACGTCAATAATTTCAGTATGTACTTCGCTAGACGATTTTCACTTCTCGAGGAAGAATATTAGGCGGTGGATTATTATTATGGACTTAATGTTGTAGAGGATATGAAGAGATAGAAGGATAGAAGATTTACATTATTTATGTCAAAGAAGGATAGAAGATTTACATTATTTATGTCAAAGACTATATATATATATATATATATATTTGTAATCTCTTCATTCACATAATAACACAACAGAATATTAGAGCAAGCCCTAGTTTGGCAAATTTTGGTCTGAACCCCACCATTTGCTCGTATTGCTAGAACATGTAGTACACCTTCCTACTTTGTTGGTTAATCTACTTTATAACTTTTAGTTAATTTTATAGATAAAAAAATTAATGAAAATACATATATATAATAGTTTAATTGTGTGTTTTACAAAAAGTTGCGATTGTTCATTGTAACGGTTTTTTCTGTAAAGGTGCAACTGTTCATTATAGAGTAGTGTCTATTTGAATATTTGTATCTTTATATATATATATTTGTCTATTTGAACTGTTTTCATTTTTTGTCATGACATAAAATAATATAACATTTCAATCTTAACGATTTTTACAGCTTTCTAAATTATACTCTAGCATTCATTCTTTTAAAGGTAAAGAAATTCCTCCAATTCTTGATTTAACAAAAGATTTTTGGAATGATGAATCTAAAATTTCATGAAAATACCTAGAGTTTATTTTCCAAAAGTTATATGGATTTTATAGTGAGCTTTTGGATTTGACTTTTGAATATGGTAATAAAGATGCCTTCTATTTAAAAGCAGTTTATATGAGTTTGTAGGTATAATCAAGTGGAGACACAACAGTTCCTTTTCGTAAAAAAATTGTTTTTATTTGTTTTTTTTTTATTCAAACGGTTGTATCTGTTCATTGTAGAGTTGTGTCTTTCACTATATTTTATTTATATTTTTTCATCACAATTTTTCGTTCTAATAGATGTGTCTATTTAAATAGTCATGCTTTTTGAACTCTCTTTATATTTGTCTCTTCATCACTAACTAAAAATTTTGTGGAAACAAAACTTTCGTTTTATGTTGAATCTAAATAATTTGAATATTAATATCTAATATTCAATGTTATTCTATAATCTAACTAAAATTTTAGATATGATTATAGTAATATAGAAATTTAATAAAACTTAATATTGAATTTACAGTTGCGTCTATTTATCGTAACTTTTCGTTAAAAACTATTCTAATATTTAAAATTAATTTTCTTTTGTTTTTAAGAGTTGTGTATTTTAATTTTAATTTTTCGTTGATACAGTTTAAATATATTTTTAATTCTAGTTGTTTAATAGAAAATTACATTTACTCATTACAACCATTAGTTTAATATTCTCAGTTAGGATCACTTTGTCATAATGATTTTTTTTAATTGTAGCTCTTTACCATAATTCTTCATAAAAATATCTTATATTTATAGTACTCTAAACAATACATTTTGTAAAGTTCCGTCTATTCTACATAATATTTTTTGTTATAAGTTTTCATTTTGATGGTTGTGATTTTAATAATAGTTTATGTGTTCAAACTATTCTATTACATTCAAATAATTTCATAGTGTATAATTCTAAATTTTAAATTAAATTTATTCTTTTTTCTAAAAATTTCCCTCGCGATGTCATCCCGGGGTCCGAGTCCTAGTGACAATATTAAAATTTATTGCAATTAATTAGTATTTTTTTCTTCGTTAAGTTGATAAACTAATTTGTAATGTAAACGTCTAATTTATCACAGGCTTTGTTTCAGAACTAAACTTATAAACACAAAATGTTAAACTCTAATTTTAATTTGTATGATAAATTAGACGTGCGCATGAAAATAACATGTGTTAGGGTAAATATTTCTTTCCAAAAACGTTAAAGAAAAAGTAAATTTTCCAATATTTTATAATTACTATATTATTCTGTTGTTGTTGAAAACTACTCTCTAAAGAATCATTATATGCTATGCATTAACTGTTAAACTAGTTTCAAAAATACTGATGTGGAAGTATATACTCAAATGCAGTGAATAAAACGACTACTTCATAATATATAAGTATAACTACATGGATCATAAATTTTAGTGGGAGCATTGTCTCTTGGATTTAGTTTGACTTACACATATATCCAATTCAGCAAAGCGTAGCAGAAAATGATTTGAACATATTTTTTGTATATATCAAGGGTAATTATATTTAAATGGTTGACATTTAATTTGAAAGTAATGTTTAGATTAATCTAACTAGAAACGTTTTTTATTTTTAAAGTTGACTTTTCATGGACGATTAAAAAAGTTCGTTAAATGAAAGTCAACTTGATATTTAGGGAAATTTAGAAATATAATACGATTATACGAGTACTACAATATAATTAAAAGAATTGCGTTAAAAAATTTAAAATAATTTGAGGAATTGTTATCTTGTTGCAAACTAGATAGTATTGTTATGTGCATATACTTCTCATTACTGCCATGTCGATTACTCCAATATAGTTTCGTAGCTTTCCACATCTTCATCTATTTTTATTTGGGATTTTACTCCAATAAATTCTCACTGGTAGCCTATTGAGGAATCACATCGTACTAAATTACACACTGATAACATTTTTGAAGACTACGCATTTCTTGTGGATATATTTAATTTAGAAATTATTGGCATTTTAGTACATTTTCTAAACTTAATTAAAAATATAGTACAATTGGAGAATTACTCAGAGTTCCACTTGTGAGATAGAATATTTGTGAGATAAAATTGTGAGAGAGAAAGAGAAATGAGATGGTGTGTAGGTGAGAGAGAGAAATAATTTTTTTTCATCACACTTCATCATATCTATTTATTCAAATATTTTGCTAATATGACTTTTCAAAAAAAAATATCAGATATATAAGAATCTATATTTTTCTTTACAGTTTGATATGTATTTTGTTTGTTGATTTTATTTTGATAATGTTAAATATTTTTTACAAATTTTGTATCTGTACACATTATTAAGTGTACGGATGTTTGTACACTTTATTAAATGTACAGATGTCTCTGCACATTAGTAAGTGCACACATTACATCTATACACTTAATAATGTGTAGAGACTTCTGTACACTTAATAAGGTGTGTAGATATCTGAATATTTAATAAGGTATACGGGCATCCGTACACTTAATAATGTATACATACACTTAATAATGTGTATAGATAGCCGTACACTTAATAAAGTGTACAAATACAAAAGATTTATATAATATATTTAAAATTATTAAACAAAATGCATATCAAATTATAAAGAAAAATATATAGTTTCTTTTTGTATTTGAGAATTTTTCTCAAAAAATATTATATTAACAACTATTTAAATAATTATCACAATTTTTCAATCTCATAAATGGGTCCTACATAACTTTCTATCTCACACACACTCACACACAAACATTCTTTCACCTATTTTGCCAATCATAAATAGTGTTTGTACTGAAACACTAATAAAGTTTCTAAAATGTACTATAATGCCATATACCCTTTAATTTATGATATTTACGGGTACTTATCCCATTCATATCATATAAGACTTGGACCAAACATAGAATGGGTCCATGATAAGAAATCTGATAGATGCCATGGATGCCATATACTAGTAAGACATTACTAAAAGGAATAGAAATGATGTGTAGACCATTATACCATATCCAGAAGAGCAACAAAAAATATAACAGAAAACTAATGGAAAATATGTTTGAATTGAATAAAAATGTGGATATACCCTTAAGATGCCGGAGACTATGTTTCTCCGATCTGCTCTATAAATATTGGCCGTCTCAGCCACCACAAACATAACCACCACCACCACCTTTCTCTCTCTCGCTCTCTCTCTCTCTCTTGCATCGTCATTCGCCACCATTAACACATCTCGACGGTGAGATTAGTTACAACTTTACACACATATACATATATATAGTTTAGATTTTTATGTATAGTCAAAAGTTTTCTTTGCACTCGATCACTATAATAAATTTGTTTATATAGTTTCATGTAACTTAGATTAAACCACCAAAAAAAAACATCTCTATTCATTTTATTTGTATATATTAAAGTACCAAAAAAGAAAAGATTAGTTGCATCTTTACAGTACCACAAGAAAGAATATCTAAACTTTTGCTTCATGAAAACAGGAGAGACGAAAGAGACTCAGATGGCCGATCAGCAGCTAGGAGTGTTAAAAGCACTCGATGTTGCGAAGACGCAACTTTATCATTTCACGGCAATTGTCATCGCCGGTATGGGTTTCTTCACGGATGCCTATGATCTTTTCTGTGTGTCCTTGGTGACGAAGCTCCTAGGACGCCTCTACTACTTCAATCCAGAGTCAGCAAAGCCTGGCTCCCTTCCCCCTCATGTTGCGGCAGCAGTCAATGGTGTGGCCCTCTGTGGGACTCTTGCTGGTCAGCTCTTCTTCGGATGGCTTGGTGACAAGCTAGGAAGGAAAAAGGTCTACGGTCTCACTTTGATCATGATGATCGTGTGTTCTATTGCTTCGGGTCTCTCCTTTGGAAACCAAGCCAAGGGTGTCATGACCACTCTTTGCTTTTTCAGGTACAATTATCACGGTCAAAACTGTTTTATATATGAACATGAGATCATCCACATGATAGTTACAACCTCCAAAAACAAATAAAATATAAATATTAACATTTGAACGGTTATGTATAGGTTTTGGCTCGGGTTTGGCATTGGAGGTGACTACCCTCTTTCAGCCACCATCATGTCTGAATATGCTAACAAGAAGACTCGTGGGGCTTTCATCGCTGCCGTCTTTGCTATGCAAGGTGTCGGTATCTTGGCTGGTGGTTTTGTGGCTCTTGCAGTCTCTTCCATTTTCGACAAACAGTTTCCATCGCCGACCTATGACCAAGACAGG